>NC_083115.1:4110000-4309169 GCF_949774975.1 Lagenorhynchus albirostris
AACATACCATAATTTTGTTAACCTGTACCTCTCTGCAATTTGTTGACAATAAGCATTTGGCCTGTAGCCACTCAAAGTGTGGTCCAAAAGCCATTAGCAACTACCGCCATCTGGGAATTTGTTAACAATGCAGATGTCTAGACCTACCCAAGACCTACGAAATCAGAACCTTTGAAGGTGAAGCCCAGGGATCTGTTTCAACGAGGCTTGTAGGAGGTGATTCAGACACGTGCTAACATTTAAGACTTACTAACCTATGGGGCACGCCAAAGAGAAGTTTTTAGAATTGCATAAAGTAAACTCATGATTTATCTTTAAAAGTTATCCTTTTGCTAATGTCAGATGCGTTATCCATAGTAGAACAAAAGAATTGTGTTCTGCCTGGAGAGGTTTGGGAGAGCAGAGAAAGCCTGGGTGAAGCACCATGGAAAATGAGGGATACATGAGGTTTCTGGTCACTCAGAATGAGGATGAAGAACAGGATGAAAGAGAGCATCAGAGACATATTTCACCTTTTTATTAAGCCTGAAACAGAGATTCAAATCATTTAAGACATGAAGATGACTAAAATGACCTTGTAGAAGTAACAGTTTCCAGAATCGAATTTCTTCATTTTAACATGAAGGAATTCAACGTGATCACTAAGCTATGTTCAAGCCTCGAGGTTCACCAATAAAGATTTGCCTTGAAAAAAAAAAAAAAGTTATCCTTTTCCTTACCTAAGCAGATCCTCTGAATCTCAGCTTCCTCTGATCATTTAGGTCTCAGAAAGGCCAAATCATCAGAAAGACTCTCCCTGTATGCTCACTCATAACCATAGCCCCTAGTTTATTAACAAATAATTTATATTTGTGTTATTATTTATGGTCTGTTTACTTGTTTCGTGTCTGTTTTCCCAAGAAAGATAACTGTTCCACAAGAAGGGATGGAGTCTGTCTTAACACCTGTATCCATCCCCAGCGCCTAACACAGTGAATGGTACACAGTAGAGCTCAGCACCTATGTGTTAACTGCATCCACAGCCTGAAGAATGTATTTATTGGCAAAGAGTGTTTGTGGATTGAAGAAGTACAGGATTAATACTGAGGATCATTCTTTGGCTCATATTGAAATTAGTGCCTGCTTCCAGGTTCCCGAGAATCAATAAAGATTTGATGGATTTGATTCTTAAATTCTCTAAGTGTTGGTTTTCCATTTTTTTTATTAAAAAAAAAAGTTGAGATTTCATCCATTGGTAAGGACTGAATGACACCCATGCCCAGTTGCCAATACCATTCAATCATTTCTGCAATAATTTGGAGGTTTTTCAAAGTAGTATTTCCAATACAGGTACCTCTTGGTTATCTGTGGGTAAATGACTTTTGTCAAATTTTGCTTGAAGTCCCTGATAAAATTGTATGGATTTGCTTTTTACTTCCTCAGTCGGTCCAGGCAGAATTCATCCTAGCAGGGTATCTCTTTAAACAAATGGTTGCTTCTCCTAGGAAAGAAATATGTGCATAATAAATAGAGCAAGTTTCTTCAGACTGGGATGAGAAGAGAGACTGCCTTTCAATACTGATACTTCCCTAGTTTGCAATTAGGGAGGGTTCTCGGCATTTGAGTCAAACAGGAAAGAAACTATCTTTCTTGTTCTGCTGATTTATTTCTTTCTCCAGCATGAGTTGATTATTTTAAAAGAATTAGGCTCTAAATAGTGACTAATCTACCCTCCATTTGGACTAGTTTAAAAAAAAATTGCCACTGGATTATAGATATCACAACTCTGTTCTATCATTCTGGCAAATCACGGGAAGACATTTTATATAAAAACAAAATTGGAATATCACCGAAGACAAGGGAATTTATCTCACATTTAAGAATGCATAGTCCAATTAGGAAGATCAAAAGGCATTTTCTAAGAAACCGATGGTATTGTCTTTCAAGGGGAGGAAATCACCTTTACTGAAACCTCACTAAGTATTGGACATTTTTACATATGTGTGACTCTCCTCTCTAGGGCTACCAAGGAACCTCTTTCTTTCCAGGCGCAGACCATCTACTCAGACTTAGCCTGCTTCCCTTTCCCTCCTTCTAGGCTACCATCACCTAATCTTCATGGGTCTCTTCTTAAAGCGGGCTGTACTGTGCTCAGCCTCTCCTAGGCAGGCACCAACACTTCACAGTGAAGGTTTTAACTGTTACTCTCTGAAAGAAAAAGCAACAGATAATATCAAATGTAACAAATGTGGAGAAATCAGGGCATAGCTTAGAACTCTTGGTGCCTGGTTTGTAGTTCATACTTCCAAACTGGTAGCTAGAATTCCTCTTGGAATATCACTTTCTGTCTTTATTCTTTATTCCTGTATTCCTGGTAATGCAACTCACTCACCAAGCTTAGTTTTTGTTTTTTTTGTTTGTTTGGGTTTTTTTGCGGTACGCGGGCCTCTCACTGTTGTGGCCTCTCCCGTTGCGGAGCACAGGCTCCGGACGCGCAGGCTCAGCGGCCATGGCTCACGGACCCAGCCGCTCCGCGGCATGTGGGATCTTCCCGGACCAGGGCACGAACCCGCGTCCCCTGCATCGGCAGGCAGACTCTTGACCACTGCGCCACCAGGGAAGCCCCCTACCCAAGTTTTTATCTAGGAGAATGGAAAAAACTACCGCAGTGAACAGGCTTAAAGGAGAAACAAAAATCAAACACAAAGTTGCTTGTGTGTTTACACCCCATGAGTTCAGATCTTTCAAGGTACCAATTATGCAATTTCCTATTATATACTCATTATGTGCGCTGTACTCAGAGGAGTGTCTCAGAGATGAATAAAATCAGACACAATCACTGTTTCATTCAACTGTATGTTGCTGCGATTACAGAGACTGGCTCTTACGCACCATCGCATCTGATATAACAGTGAGCTCAAGGCCCTCTTCTTAAAGCTTTGCCAGCTCTTGATGGAGACAGAAATAGCAATCATACAATAATTAGAAGACCTGAGTTCTAGTTCAAGTTTTGCATCCGAAAAGCAGTAAGACATGGCCCATTCACCTACCTTTTCTGACACTTAATTAGAATATCTGTAAATTGAGAGTGAATGGGCTGAATAAGCCATGTGATACTTTCTGGGTTTAAAATTCTACAATTCTATAGCAGCATTATTCACAATAATTAAACATTGGAAACAATCCAAAAATCCATTAAATCATGAATGGATGAATAAAATGGCGTGTATCCTTACAATAGACTATTGTTTGCCAGTAAAGGTGATAAAGTACTGCTACAACATGGATGAACCTTGAAAACATTAAGCTAAGTGAAAGAAGCCAGGCACAAATGCCTCATATTATATATTTTCATTCATAGGAAAGTCCAGAATAGGGAAATCTATAGAGGCAGAAAGTAGATTAATGGTTGCTCAGGGTAGGGGAGTCGGTGAGGTGGGAAGGAGAGTGCCTGATAAAAGATATGAGAGGTTTTGGGGAGGTGATGAAAATGTTCTAAAATTCATTGTGGCGGTGGTTGCACAAACTCTGTGAATATACTAAAAGTCATTGAATTTACACGTTATGTCAGTGAATTGTATGGTATGTGAATTATATTTCAATAACACTGCTCTATTTTTCTTTTCTTTTTTTTTTTTTTTTTTTTTTTTTTTTTGCGATACGCGGGCCTCTCACTGTTGTGGCCTCTCCCGTTTTAGAGCACAGGCTCTGTACGCGCAGGCTCAGCAGCCATGGCTCATGGGCCCAGCCGCTCCGCGGCATGGGGGATCTTCCCGGACCGGGGCACGAACCCGTGTCCCCTGCATCGGCAGGTGGACTCTCAACCACTGCTCCACCAGGGAAGCCCCACTGCTCTATTTTTAAACCTTTGATTGTGTGTATAAATTACAGAAGAAGTCAGAACACCTTGAGTTAAAAATATAGCAAGAGGTCAGAGGAAGCAAATGTGATAAATTCAGTTTCTAATAATAACACACCCATTAAAAGAGAAGATATTGTTGTTACTATTTTTATTTGTTGCATTTCAGTAATATACCTAATTTGGACTTAGGTATGGTTTATCAGAGGATGAAAGAAAAAAAACACTTTAGGTTCCGACGACTAATTTTATCCTTTTCCCCTTTTAACCCTTAAGTTCTGACAGTAAAATTGTTCTCGGTTATCTTCATCGATGGTGTGCATCATTAAGAGATGAATAATTAAAATATATAGATAATTCTTAAACTCAACTTTTTAAAGTTGCTTTAATTTTTTTTAAGGTGAAAATACTTTCGTCATCATCTTCTAAGGAGAGAGAAAATGGACACATATATTGAGACCGTAGTAAGCCCTAGGCTCTGAACCAACTGTGTTTATGCATATCATCAGATATACTCTTACAGCAATCCTTAACAGTTAGAATTATCCCAATACCACAGAAGAACAAGCTGATGCTTAGAAAGGGTACATTGTTTGCACAAAGGTGGACAGTAACACTCAGTAGATTTGGATTTAATTCTAAGTCATGAAACTTAAAAACATAGAATACAGAAATTGACTTGAGTTTCAACTATTTCTGTTTTCATCTACAGTGACTATATAGCCCGTCAGTATTCAGTATAAACTCGCCAGCCTAAGACTTGATGTCTTTGCTAATCTGGCCCTATTTCTAATTCTCTCTTAGGACTTTAATAATCATGTATTCTTCAGCTCATAATGATGTTTTCTTATTTTTATTCAACTAAAGTGTCGTTTTCACTTTAATTAGTTCTATTTTTCCTTAGCGCAAGGTCCTAACCTGAATTAAAGTTGATGCTCTGACCTGTCTGAACGTGTTTACTAAATGATGGGCAAAGCTGTCAAGGGATTATTTTCATGAATATTTGGGGCTGAAGAGAGGGAGAGACCTAGCAGGTGGATCTGAGACAATAGCTGTCTCTATTCCGGCCCCATGGACTGGTACTAAGTTCTATGAAGAGAGGTCTATAGACAGAAGCCTTCTTTTTCATATTCTTTTCCCTTATGGCTGAGCACAGGATACTGAATATAGTTCCCTGTGCTATACAGCAGGACCTTGTTGTTTATCTGGACCCACAGCTTGCATCTGCTAATCCCGAACTCCCACTCAATCTTCTCCCCACCCCCAGTCTGGGTCCTTCTGATTCAAATTCCTTGCAGAAGAAGCCACAAAGCATACCGTCAGTCTTTGAATCATCAGGAGGCACCATGAACATAAACTTTTCTTGTGTCTGAGCTTCAAAGATTTGTATTATCATCAAAGAAGTTCAAGGAATAAAAATCTGTCTAGCATCTCTCTAAAGTGCATATTTCCCCAAGTAAACCCAGTGGCTATTAAGATTTGACTGGAGATTTTGCCAAGAGATTGGGACGAACCCCAAAAAGACAATGTGAGGAATTCCTGAATTCTTTTCACGTGTGTCTAGTGTCCATGTTAACCAGGGAGCAGCTTTGATCTAACAACCAGACAACCCAGGAAGTAATCTGAAATTCTTCTAAATATCTATACCATCCTCAGGGCAGAACACAAGGGCAGGTCTTTTATTTTGATTCACCTGAAAAAGAGCAGCCTGGGCTCTAGGCTGTATCGAGTTCTTTAGCTTCCAATTTGTGAGCCTCAGACAAGGCAGGAAGTAGCTAAAGATTAACAAGGTAAGCAAACTTGTTTGCTGTATAAACTAGGGGTAAGTTGGAGGCTAACTGCAGGAATGCTGAACCCTTAGGTTGGGCTGTGTGGTTTCCATAACAACTAATGACAGAACATGAGGCAAACAAGCGTGACTCATGTGAAATGTTTCTACTCAGTTCTTGGAGGCCAAATTTGGTCACTGGGGGACTTTGAAAGAATAGTCATCTGTCTTACTAATCACACGCAAAGGGCAAAGCACTCTTCCGTCACAGAGCAATCTCCATCAGTGACGGAGGGGCCATGTTCATTCGTCTGTGGAATCTGGGAGTCCCTACTATTCACACATGGCTGCTCCCTCCAAAGACCCCACTGCCAAGGGGGGTCCCCTGGATGCTGCAGAGCATCAGACTGTTACTGCTTGATCATGTTGTACATGGTAACTGATTGGGGTCAGGACCACAGGGAATCGGACAGCAATTTTTAGGGTTGGGGTCAGCATTGCTGTGTGAGCCGACTTACTTCTACTGGATCGGGGTGGCAGTGATGTAAGGAAGAGAATGAGAGGATTTGTTCTAGATCTTCTTGAAAGACAGCCCGAGGCTCACAAACAACCAGTCTGCAAGTCACCTCCCTCCAGCCCTATCCTACACCTTCTCCAAGTCATTACAGAGGAGGCTGCCCCTCTGCCTTCACACTCTGCTGTATCCCAAAGACTGTGCACAGCACCTCACTCTGACAGATTCTGTCCCCCTTCTGCAGGTCTGGCCACTTCCATGATTTCTATCTTCTCCGTGTCATTGATTAAGGCTCCCCTTAACGCTCATGGCCACCATTTTTCCCTTACTCTCGACATCCTTTCTTGCCCCTTATCCTATCTACTTTCCACACAGCAACCAGGCTGATTTCCTAAAACCATGGATCCACTTCACCATTCTTCTCTTTGTAACACTTCACTGCCTGTGCATTGCTCTAAGAGTCAAGTCCAAATAGCATGAGCTCCAGACACCAGGCTGCCTACTCTTCCTCCAAGCCGCCAAGCTACCTGTCTTGTCTCAAAACATTTGCCCATCCGGCCCTTCTGCCTTTTCCTCCCATTCTTCACCTGGCTGAGGCATCCTTTAGAGCTCACTTTGAAAGTCCCTTTCTCAGTAAGGACCAATACAGTAAGTCCCCTACATACGAACAAGTTCTGTTCCGAGGGTGCATTCGTAAGTCCAATTTGTTCGTAAGTCCAGCAAAGTTAGCCTAGGTACCCAACTAACACAATCGGCTATATAGTGCTGTACTGTAATAGGTTTATACTACTTTTCACACAAATAATACATAAAAAACAAACAAACACAAAAAATAAAGAAAACATTTTTAATCTTCCAGTACAGTACCTTGAAAAGTACAGTAGTACAGTACAACAGCCGGAACACAGGGGCTGGCATCGAGTGGACAGGCAAGAAGAGTTACTGACTGGAGGAGGGAGAGGAGGTGGGAGATGGTAGAGCTGAAGGGTCGTCAGCAATAGGAGATGGAAGGCAAGCTGCCATTTCACTCACGCCTGATATTGGTGGAACGCACGATCGCATCTTTGAAAGTCCGCAACTTGAAAGTTCGTATGTAGGGGACTTACTGTATAAACCAGGTGTTCTCTGACAATTTCCCACAGGACACCCTGTACTTCAGGCCCACTACGATATTCTGAAACAATACATTTATTTACATTTGTGACTCATATTTTTTCTTGCAAACTCAACTTCAAGGTGACAGGAATCTACGTCGTGTCACTTTATTCCCACGCCTAACACAGCTACGTACATATTATTACTGTGTAGGAACTACACACATGTCAGTTAAAGTGAATTTGATTAATCTCATTTAAATGTCGCGGGTGAGGAGGAGGCAAGTGGTGTATTTATACTCCAAGGTACTGCTTCTCCTCAGGTAGAGATGACAAAAGTATACCACACAAAAGATGTGCCTCAACTCACAATATCTGGAACCCGTTGAATCGGTAGTCTATTCAGGGAAGTTCCGTGATGCAAGTTCTTTGTCATCTCATGCACAGGCGAAATCGCCACGCTCGTTCTGGCCAACCTTGGTCTTGAATCATTTCCTGTCAGCTCTGGAGACGCCTCGAGTGCAGAACCAGACTGGCTTGGGAAGGATCTGTGTCTTTCTCAGTGTGGTTTGGCTCTGGGATGTCAGTCCTGCACTGCCGAGAGAACCTCTGTGATCCAAGTGCGTTTCTCAGGGAAGCCCTGGGATTTGGAATTGGTGAGTCATCTCCAGACTGACTAAGACACTGTGCCACAGAGAGTGCCTCTGAAAAATATTTTGCACAAGGATAAACTGCCTCTTTTTTTCCCTGTAAAGCCATGGCAAAATTACAGGACAAATTCATTCAGGAGGAATTGAACCATAATAAAAGATGACAATTAAAGTATCTGGAACCTAAAAGGTTGATTGCTTCTGTTCCAGTGTCTTCACATTTAAATTAGGATGAAGGGGTTCGGAGCATGAGGAATACAAATTATTGGGCAAGGATTCATCACCTCATTAATTGAAGAACGAACCTCTGAAATAGGGGGAGTTTTCTCAATTATTTGAATAAGGAAAATGAAGCTGAGAAGTGAAATGACTTGCCCAAAGTCACAGGACCAGTGAGTGACAGAACCAGGATGGAAGCACAGAGAGAAGGCTCCGTCAGATCCTCTCCTACTCCAAGTGTTCTCAGGGGAATCCAGGTTTCCATTTAACCGAAAACAGAACAGAACTAAAACAAAACAACACAGCTTATTTACTCATCCTATATAATCAAAATGTGGAGAAATAACGTGGAAATGTTTTCCTTTCTAAAACGTTAAGTTAGAATAATGAGTAAAGTGTGCTAGTCTGTTTATTGGATAATGGGTTTTAGTATAAGTCATTTGAAATGGACATTTTTATAACTCAAAAGCAGCCGAACGTTGGCAATTTCAGATTGCATTTGTCTTTGAATGGTCTGTCTCTCCTGACACCACAATATTTCATCTCTATTTTTAGCACTTTAGCATATTGCCAATTACACAGCAGAAACCCAGTAAATGTTTATTGAAAGAATGAGTCAAGTTATATTATCTAAGATACAAATAACCCAGCATGTTACCCTTTTTTTTTTTTTTTGCAGTACACGGGCCTCTCACTGCTGTGGCCTCTCCCGTTGCAGAGCACAGGCTCCGGACGCGCAGGCTCAGCGGCCATGGCTCACGGGCCCAGCCGCTCTGTGGCATGTGGGATCCTCCCGGCCCGGGGCATGAACCCGTGTCCCCTGCATCTGCAGGCGGACTCTCAACCACTGCGCCACCAGGGAAGCCCCATGTTACACTTTTTATACAAAGATATAGCATTTTAATAAAATAGAGGGTAGATTTCTAAAGGCACCTTGGTGCAGAGGGACGTAGGAGGGCTTTGGAGTCAGGAAGATAAGTCAGATTTTCCCACCGGGGTCACTATATGAGACCTTGGGCAGGTGACTTACCCACTCTGGTCCTGAGTTTTCTCATTTGTGAAACAGGAATGGCAGTAGATACCTGTACGGCCAGCTATGAGGATGAAATGGGCCACTCTTACCCTAGGTACTCAACAAATGTTATTCCAGACTCATACCCCTACTCTTAAATTACCATTTAAAAAGTGAAAGCATTATTTCATTCTTTTTTGTGGCTGAGTAATATTCCATTATATATATGTACCACGTCTTCTTTATCCATTCCTCTGCTGATGGATGTTTAGGTTGCTTCCATGTCTTGGCTATTGTAAATAGTGCTACTACGAACGTTGGGGTGCATGTATCCTTTTAGATTGTAATTTTCTCCAGATATATGCCCAAGAGTGGGATTGCGTTGGAGGGATAAATCAGGAGCTTGGGATGAACACACACACACTACTATATATAAGACAGATAACCAACAAGGACCTACTGTATAGCACAGGGAACTCTCCCCAATATTCTGTGATGACCTATATGAGAAAAGAATCTAAGAAAGAATGAATATATGTATATGTATAACTGCATCACATTGTTGTACACCTGAAACTAACACAACATTGTAAATAAACTATACTCCAATAAAATTAAAATGTTAGAAAGTATGAAAGCAAAATATGACAATAATAAAAGCTTACCATATAAAAATAATAGTTACCACCTAATTTTTTAGAAGAAAACATGGAGTCCTAAAATGTTTATTGTTTGTAACATTGGCTTCAGCTAAGCCATAGTGACAAAATACTTAAAGGTCAATGGAAAATTTTGAGTTCTTAAAAAAATCATTATTTGAATGAAAATATGCATGGAAGCAATATTTCCCAAGTATCAATTATGTGATTACCTTAACATATAAATACAGCATAATAATGTGAACAAGTTGAAGAAAATAAAAATTCTAGTTGCAAGGATATATTGTATAGCACAGGAAATTATAGCATTTATCTTATAATAATCTTTAATGAAAAATTTTAATATAATATGTAAAAATACTGAATCACTCTGCTATACACCTGAAACTAATATAACATTGGAAATCAACTATCCTTCAATTTCAAAAAAAGAAAAAAGTTCTACTTGCTTTCCTTTGTGGGAGAGGTATCTTTGTAATAAGTTCTATTTTTATACTGCGAGATGGTAAACTTCCTGTGTCCTAAGTTCATTACCACTGCTCTGCCCTGTGAAGATGATAATGGTCAGCAAAACAGAGCTATTTTGGTACCAAGTAAGGCTGCGAATTCTTCCTCATCAGCAAAACTGAAGAAGAGACAAGGAAAAAGCATTTATGTTTGCGATTAAGTGGGTCCCTTGATATTTAATAGTAAAAAAACAAAGCCTTTTGTTGATCTAAAACAATTTTGTATTTTAGGGGAAAGACAGTTCACATGGAAAAATGTCTTAGGTTTTGTTTTGCTGCTATGTTTGAAGACACACTTAGTGAAAAAAATGCATTACTTAATGTGTATTCACTACAGAGGAAGATTTTCAGATTATTTTTGGCCCTTCTTTTCTTGAGTGGAAATGCCCTGAATATTGTTTGCTTGTTTGTTTTTACTTTATTTCAGAAACATGAAGATCTTAATGGAGCTTTACTTATTTCATTTTCTAGGGGTTGACATTGTGATTATTCATGAAATTGAAATTTAATACCTTGTCTTTTCTTTTTTTTTTTTAAGACATCACTTGACCACTTTATTGTTTAGGAATGCTAAAACTGAAAGACGTAAAAAGGAAAGCATTACAATGATTTGAAGAAAAACCGTAAAGGCAACGTTTTCATTTTAGAAATTAATTTTTTAAATAGGGAATTTTTCTTCTCAATTTGTTTCATATTTTCAGAGCCTCTTCTAGGTGTCTGCCATTCTTAACCATTCCCTCAAACAGCAGTACACAATCTAAGGAATGTATGGAAGAGAGGAAAATATGCATCACTGTTCTGTGTATGACAATGCAAATGTATAACTCACTCCATGACCCTTCATAACCTCACACCCAAATTAATTTCACATTCTGACTATCAAAAGACCCCTTAAACCAATACCTTGCCTTTTCATTCATTGAGCATTCAACAGATATTTATTGATTATTTACTACGTGCTAGGCCCAGGCCTAGACTCTGAGGACCCAGTGACCTACAAGAAAAAAAGTGTCTTAGAAGACATACAGATGTCCACCTTTCATGTATGAAAAGATGCTCCACATCACTAACTACTAGAGAAATGTGAGTCAGAACTACAGTGAAGCACCACCTCACACTGGTCAGAACGGCCATCATTAAAAAGGCTACAAGCAATAAATGCTGGGGAGGGTGTGGAGAAAAGGGAACCCTCTTGCACTGTTGAGGGGAATGTAAATTGGTGCAGCCACTATGGAGAACGGTATGGAGGGTACTCAGAAAACTAAACATAGAGTCTCCATTTGATCCTGCAACCCCACTCCTAGGCATATATCTGGAGAAAACTATAATTCGAAAAGATACATGCAACCCAGTGTTCATTGCAGCATTATTTACAATAGCCAAGACACGGAATCAGCATAAATATCCAACAGCAGATGAAATGATAAAGAAGATGTGGTATATATGCACAATGGAATATAACTCAGCCATAAAAAAGAAGGAAATAGTGCCATTTGCAGCAACATGGGTGGATCTAGAGATAACCATACTAACTGAAGTAAGTCAGACAGAGAAAGACAAATATTATATATCACTTATATGTGGAATCTAAAACAAATGATACAAATGAACTTACTTATAAGACAGAAATAGACTCATAGACATAGAAAATCAATTTATGGTTATCAAAGGGGATAGCGTGAAGGAGGGGAAGGTAGATTAGGAGTGTGGGATGGACATATACACACTACTGTATATAAAATAGATAAACAACAAGGACCTATTGTATAGCACAGGGAACTCTACTCAATATCTTGTAATAACCTATAATGGAAAAGAATCTGAAAAAGAATATGTATATGTGTGTGTATGTGTGTATAACTGAATCACTTTGCTGTACACTTCAAACTAATACAACACTGTAAATTAACTATACTTCAGTTTTTTAAAAAGTGCCTTGCCTTCATTAAGCTTATATGCTGGGTGACTGCTCCCACCCTGATAACTATAATCTATGTTTTATTCATGGTGACACAGTACTAAAATGACCTGGCTCCTGTATGTATTCCAATCTGGTCTACCTACATTGAGTAGGGTATACACACAAACACACACACACGTTTAGTTCATACACAACATAAAATTTAAGTTCAATTCAAATTCAACTGAGCAAATATTTATGAAGGCCCAATTCTGTAACATATACCATCGTGGAGTTTGGGTGCATTAGATCAAGTCTGGATAAATTAGACCAAGTCCTTCCCTTAAGGAGCTAACAACTGGGGGGAAACTGGGGGGGAAAAGACTTGGCGAGAAATACCTGCCAGGGAGTGTAGGAAAAAAAAACAAACAAACACTGACGCATAGCCCCAGATTTTAGGAGCTACCTGCCTAGGGCAGACATTTGACTTAACCCGTAAAAACATAGAGGATTTGGGCTTCCCTGGTGGCGCAGTGGTTGAGAGTCCGCCTGCCGATGCAGGGGACACGGGTTCGTGCCCCGGTCCGGGAAGATCCCACATACCGCGGAGCGGCTGGGCCCGTGAGCCATGGCCGCTGAGCCTGCGCGTCCAGAGCCTGTGCTCCGCAACGGGAGAGGCCACAACAGTGAGAGGCCCGCGTACCGCAGGAAAAAAAAAACAAACATAGAGGATTTGAATAAATGGAGGAAAATGTTTTCAGGGAGGCCACGGAAATCTTTCTACTCTGAGTGGGGTCCACAGACGAGCAGCGTTGGTGTCATCCGGAAGCTTTAGGTAAATCAGAATCTCAGGCCTCCTGCATTTTAACAAGATTCCCAGGTAAGTTGTGGACCTGTTTGAAGACAGTAACCTGGACCATTGAGGCTGGAGCCAGGAGTGTGTGAATGGCAGACCGTTGGACAAAGAATGAGAAAAGCTTGCAGTGGAATGAGGGCAGTACCTCAATCAACCTGGGACATGAGCAAATTCTAGTCAATTCCTATTTCCCAGGCAGGATTAACCCACTTTCTTTTCTGAGTTACTGCTATGGTATGTAGTGTGTGTGTGTCCTACTTACTGCCCTATGTTATCTGCATTTGTGTTCGCCCTACTCCTCTCCTCCCACAATTCCACCACTAATATTTAAAGCAGAAACCTATCCATCTTGGCATCTCCTGAACTAAATATTTAAGAAATGATTGGACTGAACTATCTAAGTTGTAGTTATGCGATCATTAAGAATGAGGCACTGGCTTAGTCCTAAATTACTTAGAGTTCAGTACTGTAGCTGGACAAAGTTGTCAATCACCTGTTTGTTTATTTATTCAATAATTATTTACTGAATGCCAGGCATTTTCTACCTTCCCTTTCTGGGGCCTGGACATTTTTCACTTCCCTCTGCCTCTCAGCATCCCAGGTCCCTAAGTCTAACTTACTGCTCAGAACAAAGCATGTCATTACTGATTGCATCATCAGGAACAAACTCTTCACCTTCTTAATAGAAAATAAGGTTTCTGCTTCCAATGACAAATAAAAGGTTACCAGCTATTAATTGCAGGACATGCCAACGCCCTGGGGCATGGAGACAATGGCTAGCTGTACTTAGTCTGAGTTAGAGGCTCACAAAAAGCTTCCTAAGAAATGAGATCTGATTCCAGAGGCGGAAGACGAGCATTTCCATAAGCAGTGATAAGGGTGAGGACATTCCAGGAAGACAGAATGAATGCAAGAGTAGCAAGAAAAATGCTTTATAACAAGTTGCTGGTAGTAATTAATCCGGCCAATAATAGGTGCTGAATACTATCTTTTATTGAGTCCCTGCTAAGGGAATGAGGTAGATATGTTAAGAGACATAGAATCGTAAATTATTTTGTATGTCAGGCTAAGGAGGTGGGCTTAATGCTGAAGGCAGTGGGTAGACTCTGAATGTTTTGAGCAGGGAAGTTGTGTGCGGAGAGCGGCGTTTCGGAAAGCCAAGTCTAGCTATGGTGTAAAGGACACCTTTAGGGGCAAGAGCTCAAGGTAATGAACCCCATCAATAACAGCAATGCTCTAATAGATGGTGACAGAGGCCCAGGTAAGGGTGACTGTGGCACTGAGGGAAAAGGACTGATTACAGAGGAATAGCACAGAGGAATAAGCCCATGCATCTCCAAGTCCTGTGGATGGCTCCTCTCAGATTATCTCTAAAATCTAACTATTTCTCTCCACCCTGCCTCTTATGTACTCTACTCTGAACAGTGACAATAGTCATCTAGAAGATGTGTAGCGTTTCATGCTACTGCTACCCACTGGCTCTTTCCACAGAATGCTGCCAGACTGACCTTTTGAGACCGCAAACCAGAATAGCGCCACTCTGCAGCCTGAAATTGGTCAGTGTCTCTATTTCCAATGTAACACACAGCGCAGACTCTGTAACCTGGTCTCCAGTGACTCAGCACTGCCTCCGTCTCTAGCACGTGCTGTTCCGTCCCCTAATCTTTGGCTTCCAGCAACGTCAACTTGTTTTCATTTTCTCAGACAAGCTATGCTTTCCCCAACAGAATCTTGCTATAAATTAGTCACATTATTTGAAACTCTCTCTTCTCCATCCTTTGTCAAAATGGCTTCTACTCCTGTACATCGTGGCTTGTATTACAAGTGAGTTTAGACCTGTTAAAATCAGCAATATTTTGAAAGTCCCTAAAAATCATTAGGAAATCGAATGAGGCTCACTTTTCAAGGAAGGGGAATATGCTTACGTTTTGTAAAAAAAAAAAAATCATACCGCATTTTAAACTTCTTTTTTTATTGTAGTAAAATCTACATAATATAAAATTTACCATCTTCACATTTTTAAGAGTACAGTTCAGTCGCATCAAGTATAGTCACTTCAGTGAACAACCATCCTCACCGTCCGTCTCCAAAGCTTTTGCATCTTTCCAAAATGAAACTCTGTACCCATACTTGTTACTTAGAAAATACATATAGTAGCCATCTTAATGGGTGTGACGTTCACACTACATTTGATAACCCAGCTCTAAATTCAGGATTCAGAATGGCCATGATCTCCTTTAGTCCCAGTCCCTTATTATCAAGGAGGCTGAAGCCAGCAGTTAAGTGGCCTCCCCAAGGCGCCCATCAGAATGGGTGTAGAACCAGGTCTCCTGATTCTGTGTTTCATGGAGGCTCTTGGACACTGGATACAAGAGTGGGGAATAAAAACTGTTAAGCTTCTGAGTAAGGAACACATCAGGGCTGAAATCAAATCACATGTGAGATCGAGGCAGCATTCTTACATTGTACTTCCCTACATTCTTATAAGGTTAGAGCCGCATTGGAAAAGTTGATGAACCCCCCTTCAGAGCCTTCGTTTCCTCATCTATAAAATGGGGATACTAAAACCTGCCTTACAAAAATACTGAAAAGATGACATGAAACTAGTCAGCATCCAGTATAGTGCCTGACACTGTGTAGTCACTGAAAAATATTCGTTTTCCCTCCATCAGCTAATACGTAGCCTAAGAGTGGGCACGTGTTAGACGCTCAACCAAGGCTTTTGCTTGTTTGACTTGCTTTCACAAGCAACAGGGTCTCAAGCTGCCTTCGGCTTAGTTTTATTCTGGTCATTTCTTTCCAGTTTCGGGTGGGTTCCAACAAAAGGTCAGAGGAACCGCAGAAGCAGATGGCCTTCCGGAAGCGCGTGCCAAAGGGATTGGCTGTGTGTCTTAGGGGTGACGTCTCCACCCATCACGCAGCTCCGAGGCTCAAGGGCAGATCCCCAACATTGTGTGTGTCTCTTCCTGCGCCCTCCCGGGTGCAGACTTCAAGTCTGACAAGGAAAATGTGCTGTGATCATCACACGGGGAGTGAACAGCTGCTCCAAGGTGGAGACTATTGTCAAGGCCCTCCTGGTAACAAAAAGAGGAAAGGGCCTATCAAAGCATTTCCTGCCGGCAGGAGCCGTGTGCTTCCATTAATTCTTTGCCCTCAGTAAGTCTGTCTTCCTCTGGCTAATGTCTCTCAATGTCCACTGTCCCAGAGAACAGAACAGACATTTATAGCAGTTAATTTTACACCCTTTCTAAACAGTGGGGTTTTTCAGGAGAGGAACTAGCTCAGATGTTCAGTGACATGTGCTTACATATTTCATAAGGAGTAAAAGAGTATGGTTAAAGCAGTCAGGGTTTTTCAAAATTCTGCTTACCCCCATCACCTGCTTTGGCACTGCCGTGGGTCCATGGGGATGGTTGTAAAGTCTCTGCCCTTCCTGCCCCATGAAGGAATTACAGAAAAACAATAATGAATGTTCTCTGAGCATGACATTGGTAAAACTCACCCCTATGGAGGGAACTAGCTAGCCATGGGAGTCAGTAAAAAAATGTATTTCTAAATGAATGAATGAGTTCGTGAACCAAAGTTCTAAATGAATGTCTGAGTTTTGTGAACTGAATTAATGAGCCATGGGAATAGGTAAAAAAGCATTTTTAAATAAGTGACTGAGTTTTGTGAACTAGTCTGGATTGGATTGCAGGGAAGTGAGCCCACAGGGTGACTACCAGTAATAAGGTAAAGTGTAGTTTCTTATAATGGGTTACAAAGAAGGTGGGGGGTGGGCATGGTGAGGACAAATAGGAGAGAGAGAAAAGCAGAATTTGACAAATGCTTATCTAGCGCTTTTATGGTGAGAACCCCTAAGAGCTAATATTGCAAAAAGTAGTGAAGGATAATCCACTCTGGGGGCTGCTCTGGTCAATAGCCTTGCCAATCACCAGCATGTGAATGAGGTCATCCCACACCATCCAGCCACCAGCTGACCGCAGACACATGAGAGAACCCAGGCTAGGAGAACCCCTAAGCTGCCCCACAGAATCCTGAGCTGAATAGAGCAGTTGTCATTTTGAGATACTAAGTATTGGGAGGTTTGTTACACAGCAAAGGTCAGTGTTGCAGTGATCAGTAGAGAAGAGCTCTGTGCTATGAGGCTAGTTCTTCAGGCCTTATCAAAGCCAAGCTGACATTTGCCCTCCAGACACTGCCTCTCCCTTTGCTTTCATCTATACATTGTCCTCCTTCTGGCAGTTCAATTTCTCCCATAAATGAATAAATGAGTGATTTTGTTCACCATGCAGACTGTGATTTTGATTAGGGTGAGCGAGTCTTTCTGTCTTTTGAGCCTGGTGCCCACAATACTGAGTTTCTGGTCTTCCTTAGCTGAGAAGCAGAGTTCTGAGCTGTAATGCAACCAGCATGTCTCTGTCCTGCCCAAGCAACCAGCTCTGTCCCATTTGCTTGAATGTTTACAAACCTCCCTAACGGCAACACTGAGTTTTTAAAGTTGAAAAACAAATCCATTGTTTACATCAGCTTCAAAATAATAAGAAAAAGCTATAAAAGAGTAAAGGTTCACTGAAATCAGTGTGAAAACTGATTAGGGGGTTAGAGGATCGGGTCTTGACATCTTTCAAGGATGATAGAGAATCATGTGCCTTTTGACCCCATGAGAAGGGTGAGGATGTTGACATCTTCAACATCCAAATGCGTGTAGAATGAAAAGATAATACCAGTTCCCGCCTACGTAGTGTGACTTCAATGAACTTAAAGTCACAAACCAGACCCTCGGATTGTTATTTGAATCCAAACTTACTTGGCCGACTTACTTTAGTCAAGTGATGTCATTAGACGATTACTCAGCATCACACTGATGTAATCTTAATTGCTGGTATGATGATACATTTAGGTTTTTTCTCCCCCCAATTTCCCAACTGAAATCAGACAATAGCCCGTGGCTTTCAGTTTCTAAAAACACACTGCAAGGCTTTATTCCACAAAGGTCCCCATGCTTCTCAATTACAGACTAGAAAACTCTCTAAATCTGTGCCATTCATTCTGAAATTCTTGCCACATGTGGTACGAGGTATAGCATTACTTTGGGGCTCAGCACAGCCTTTTCTCAGTGTCTATCACTTGGAGTTTTTAAACCTTGTCTGTCTCATTCCCTCCCTTCTTCACACTCACCCAAATAAGATGCCAATGTCCTGGCAGTGACTCTTGGTACATGCCTGAAGCTGGAAGGAGATATGGGAAAACAATACTTTTCAGTCTTAGGTCCATAACCAGAGGCGCAAAAATTATGTCGAGAACAACAGAATTAGGTGCCGTCAGCAAACTCAGTTCACAGATGTTCAGAGAACGTGTGCATTTCCACTGAACATTTTGAAACCTTTCATGTGTGAGGAAAAGCAACAAAAGTGCTTAGTGGCAGAAACACCTTCCCCACGCGACTCTTTCAACACAACTGTGACCCGGGCCACAGCTCAGTTACTCAACCCCAGTGGGCCCCTGCCAACTGAGCCCCCCCTTTGAGATGCGGAGGAGACGAAAAGGATGCCGAGGAGTGTGTGTTGATTTCAGAGATTAGTCAGTTGATACATCAAATACCATATGTTTATTTGACGTGTGTATGTTCATATGAACACACACTTATTAAGTACCTCCCCTGAGTTAGGCTCCGCTGGAAGCTTTGTACTGTTCAACCACAAGCACAGCACATCTGTCACCAAGGATCTTACCCTTATAGGTACTTAACACCCAACCATTTAGTTTATGCTTATGATAGTCAAAAGAATAAGTATGTTACGAGCCAAATTTGGTCCCAACTTCATTTGTTAAAGTCCTAACCCCCAGTGCCTCGGAATGTGACTGTGTTTGGAGATAGGACCTGCAAAGAGGTAACTGAGGGATACAAAGTTATATGGGTGGGGCCCTAATCCAATCTGACTGGTGACCTTTTAAGAAAAGGAGATTAAGACACAGAGAAGAGAGACACTGAAGACGCAGAGAAAAGATGACAAGGAGAGAAGCCTCAGAGGAAACCAGCCCTGCTGACAGCTTGATCTTCAACTTCTAGCCTCTAGAACCATGAGGAGATCACTTGTTTAAGCCACCCGACCTGTGATACTTTGTTACAGTACAGTCTTAACAAACTAAAACAGGAGGTATTATTATCCTTATTCTATAATGATAAAGGAAGGCTGAGAGAGATTAAATAATTTACTCAGAATTTAAACATGGTACTAAACTGCTGAGGACAGATTAGAATCCAGTTCTTACACCCAAGACACACTCTGTTTATCTTCCCGCTGTCCACCACATGGAACATCTGACTGTCCACTTTTTAACAGCCAAGACCAGTGCTGAGAAAATCGGGGGTGGTTGTTTTTCTTCAGCTCACCCCCACATTCTGTGTCCTCCTTTACCAATTTTAGATGCCCCCTTATCTCTAGTTTCCAGCTTCCTGCTCAGCTGCCCATTCTCCCCTTAAAATGAAAAACACATTTTCTCAGTGAAGGATACTTGTTTTTAGGAAGAAAGTGTTCTGTTACCTGTTAGTACACTAAATTATATAAGCGATTGTCAGTGATTAGTGCCAAACCTTCCTTTTTATTTATTTTTTTAAAGTTTTTATTGGAGTATAGCTGCTTTACAATGTTGTGTCAGTTTCTACTGTACAGCAAAGTGAATCAGCCATATGTACACATACATCCCCTCTTTTTTGGATTTCCTTCCCATTTAGGTCACCACAGAGCATTGAGTAGAGTTCCCTGTGCTGTGCAGTAGGTTCTCATTAGTTATTAAACCTTCCTTTTTAAAAGGCTAACTTTAGGGAATTCCCTGGTGGTCCAGTGGTTAAGGACTTGGCACTTTCACTGCCATGGCCCAGGTTGAATCCCTGGTCGGGGAACAGAGATCCCACAAGCTGCGAGGTGAGGCCAGAAAAAACAGAAAAAAAAAAAAAGAAAGAGTAACTTTAAAAGAATAACTTGTCTGGATTAAGAAATGAAGTCTCCAGGACAGCAGGCAAGTGGTAAATATATTTAGGGTGAAGAAAGCCTTCCATCCATTTGAAAAGTGTATTTTAATTGCTAAGACTATGTGCCATATGGGGGGTTAGCTAGCGGTGATCAGATAAGATTTTTTAGAATATAGCATTTATGAACAAAGTCAAAATAATGGTATTGTTTGGATGGAAGGTCATAGGCACAATGTATTCCAGGATGAGGTAACAGGCACACCTCGGGTCAACAGTTTGTTTAGTCAAAAATGTATTGAGGCCTGCAATGTACCTGGGGAGACACAGATGAACTTAAACGGGCCACATCCTCACTGCGCACGGTGGTGAATTTAATCTGGGTCAGTGATTCTGGATCTGACCTTGCAGCAAAATCACCTGGGGAGTGATTTAAGAACAGAGATGGCAGGTGACCAGCCCCAGAAATTCTGAATCATTAAATCCAAGGACCTGGATTTTAAAACATCTCCTAAGAGATTCTGATAACAGTAGGTTTGGAAACAACAGCCCTGCTGGAGGTATTCCGCAAAACTGGTGGGAGAAGATGCTCTGATATCAGCACTTCAGATGCTGTGGTTCCTATGACGCTAAGATCAGCAGGATTCTCCAAAGTCTTTCCGATGATAAAAACTGAGCATAAATAATAAACATGGACAAACTGCAGGAGAATAAAAAGAAAATATAGGAAGCAGAAGTGTTTCTCCTGATAAAACGTGTACCTATTGAAGTAGACAAATATCAGACAGAAATCCAAGGAAAAGAAACCCCAGAAAAGGAGCAGAAGCATTAGTCTACACACACTGCAATTATTAAAATCCAAGAGAACTTATACTCTCCTCAAAATATGTCCTTTTTGGGGTCTGTTTTTCAATTAATGACAGAATTAGTATGTTAGGAAGAACTCTGGCCAATGCCATCAAGTCAAACCCTTTTTGTCTTATAGTAAGAAATGCCATCAATAGGAGATCCAGTGGTAACGTAAGAAAATAATTCCTTACATCTTATGTTCTTCACAGTTGACTTTAGAGTTTTGTAAAAATACCCATTACTGGGCTCAATGCCCAGAGATTTGGGACCAGGAATCTATCTATCTATCTATCTATCTATCTATCTATCTATCTATTAATATTTATTTATTTATTTATTGGCTGCATTAGGTCTTAGTTGCAGCATGCATTGGGCTCTTTGTTGCAGTGACTGGGCTTCTCTCTAGTTGTGGCAAGTGGGCTCCAGCGTGTGCGGGCTCAGTAGTTGTGACTCGCAGGCTCAGTGGTTGTGGCACATGGGTTTAGCTGCCCCGCGGCATGTGGGATCTTAGTTCCTCAACCAGGGATGGAACTGGTGTCCCCTGCATTGCAAGACAGATTCTTAACCACTGGACCACCAGGGAAGTCCCAGGAATCTATATTTTTAAAACGACACAGGTGGTTATGACTCTCACCCAGCATGGAGATTGTCTCAGTGACTCTGACATTTGCTTGGATGTGGAAGAGATAGCCATAATATTAGCAGCTGGCCCTGGCATTGGCACCCAGCCACCAGGAAAGAGGCAGGCTACTAAAAAAAAACATAGATGGAGTCAGATCCACAAAATCATCACTAAGACTGATGTCAAAGAACATGCTTCCTACATTTTCTTCTAGGAGTTTTATGGTTTCAGGTCTTACATTCAAGTCTTTAATCCATTTTGAGTTAATTTTTGTGTATGGTGTAAGATAGTGGTCTAAGTTTCGTTCTTTTGCTGTCCAGTTTTCCCAGCACGATTTATTGAAGAGATTACCTTTTCTCCCTTGTATATTCTCTATGTGTTTGTCATAAATTAATTGTCCACATATGTTTGGGTTTATTTCTGGGCTCTCTATTGATCTGTGTGTCTGTTTTTGTGCCAGTAACATACTGTCTTGATTACTATAGGTTTGTGATATAGTTTGAAATCAGGAAGTGTCATACCTCTAGCTTTGTTCTTCTTCCTCAGAATTCTTTTGGCTATTTGGGATCTTTCCTGGTTCCAAAGGCAAAGGAAAGAAAAGCAAAAATAAACAAATGGGGCTATATCAAACTAAAAAACTTCTGCACAATGAAAGAAACCATCATCAAAATAAAAAGGCAGCCTTTTGACTGGAAGAAGATATTTTCAAATCATAGATACAATAAAGGGTTAATATTCAAAATATCTAAAGAACTCATACAACTCAACAACAAAAAACAACCTGATGAAAAAATGGGCAGAAGATCTGAATAGACATTTTTCCAAAGAAGACATACAAATGGTCAACAGGCACATGAAAAGATGTTCAACATCACTAATTATTAGGGAAATGCAAATTAACATCACAATGAGATTTCACCTTACCCTTGTTAGAATCACTGTGATGGAAAAGACAAGAAATAACAAATGTTGACGAGAATGTGGAAAAAGGGAACCCTCAAACATTGTTGGTGGAACTGTAAATTAGTGCAGCTGCTGTGGAAAACAGTATGGAAATTCCTCAAAAAAATTAATAATAGAAGCACCTTACGTCCCAGCTATTCCACTTCTAGCTATTTATCTGAAGAATATGAAAATACTAATTTACAAAGATATATGAACCCCCATGTTCATTGCAGCATTATTCTTAATAGCAAAGATGTGGAAACAAACTGTGTCTATCAATGGATGAATAGGTAAAGAAGATGGGATACACACACACACACACACACACACACACACATACACACACAGTGGAATAATATTCAGCCATGAAAAAGAATGGAATGCTGCCATTTGCAACAACATGGATGGACCTTGGATATATCATGCTTAGTGAAATAAGTCAGACAGAGATAAACAAATACAGTATGATTTCACTCATGTGGAATCTAAAAAATAAAGCAAAAACAAACGAACACTCAAAATAAAATAAAAACAAGCTCATAGACACAGAGAACAGACTAATGGTTACCAGAGGGGAAGGGGTGGGTGAAATGGGATGGTGACGGATGGTAACTAGACTTGTGGTGTTGATCACTTCGTAGTGTATACAGATGTCAAATTATGTCGCTGTACACCTGAAAATTACATAATAAAAAAAATCGTAAAACAAGAAGGATCCACAGAAAGTTACTTCTCTCACATTCTGCCTTCAGCAACAACTAGTGAAGATCAAAACTTTTAAATTAGGCTTTTGTTTTATTGGACAGAAATTCTTTTCATATGTGGAATACCAACCAATCCAGAAAGAAATCCTATCACATAAGGTGATAGGTACAGTTATTATTTCCCATGTATGTAGAATACGTGATCTAGAAGTCATAGCCATTAGCCCGTCGGATCTATTGTTTTTTGCTTCCAGATGAAAACCAGGGATAAAAAAGGAATTTGCTTCAGGCAGAGTTGGGAAAAACCCCAGAAAGTCAGACTCAGTCTGGTGGTATTTGCTCGATACCATGCCCACGTAGGAGGAAACAAAGGCTCAGGAGCAAAACTTCTGTGCTCCTCTTAAGACTGTGTGTGTGTGTGTGTGTGTGTGTGTGTGTGTGTGCGTGCGCGTGTGTGTGCATTTGTGCACGTGCGTGTGCTCGTGTGCATGTGTGTAAAGCAGAGGGAGGAGGAAGGTGGCTACAACAAAAGTCTTCCAACCCCTCATCCACGTTTTTAAAACCACTGCTACACCTTATTGGGACAGGATTTTTATTTCCACTGTTCTGTAAGCTAGCTTTGCCAATACACGAGTGAACCCAATCCATTGTCACTGTGTGCATACCTTACCACAGAACACATTTGTGTGTCTGTAATGATCACTGAAAATACCCAGTGACTTTTTTTGCAGAAGAGCTATTTAAATGAACAGAGAGCTCAGTAGCCATTAAGTGATAATATTTGTTGAATAATGACACATTCTAAGATTCAAGCATAGTCACAATTTCTTACAAATTTAATTAGGGATTAGTTTGTGGTTCCCCTAATCTGGACTCCCAACACACTTTTTTTAGAATCTCTAACTTCTGTTTCATCTTCAGATTCCACATAGTTACTCATTTATTATTGAGTTGTGAAAGAGCTGTGTGGCTTTTCACCTCAGTAGACCAACTGTGAGCAAACAGTCTGGAAGAAATCACTGTAGCCTCCAACCATGTGTTCAGTTGCCAGACAGTGCATTACTTTTCAAAATATTAACTGTATCTTTTCGTAAGGCCTGATACATAATAGGTAGGCAGTAAATGTTACTCTTCTGTTGAAAGTCCTTCATGCTTCTTTCTTTCCTTCAGGATAAAATTAATACTCAAGCTTGTCTTTTAGACCCAGCTGCCTTTCTAATGATTGCTCCAAATGCTTAGGCCCCTAACCATGAACTGCATAGAGATTCTCAAACAATGTACACTCTTTCCCACCTCCTTGCCTTTGCGGATGCTACACCCAAATGCCAGAATGACATTTTTCCTCTCCATTCTCCTAAATCCAACTTTGAAACTTCTCTATGGAATCTTCTAGGATCTCCCCAGTTTGGAATAGATTTTCACCAGTTCTGCTGCTGCTCTCTACACCCCATCACCACCACCACCACCCACACACACACACATTCGCACTCACAAACACACACACACCTCTGCTCCCATAGCATCCTGTTTAAACTTCTATCATGGAACTCACTGTATTCATTTTAAAACCTTCTCTCACTCCTCTGACAAGGAGACTAGAGATTTGTTCTGTCCATGGCAGCCCACACGTGGGTGCTTACTACATTTCTGTTTCACAAATGGAGAAGGTAGAGACCCTGATTCCACTCTACAACTCCCTGTGTGTGACAAAGGGGGTCAATTAAATTACATGCCGTTCCGGGAAGCCCTTGTGTGGAATTTGGAAGGGCAGATGAAGCGCTTTGAAAGGGCATGCGATTCCTAGACCACAGCTTAATGATTTGTTTGTTAGGAAGGCTCTCCAAGGGAATAGCAGTCACATTCTCTGACTACCCTCGGACAACAGGAAAAAAATATCGGCAGTCACTTTCTCAGTAAATCTCATCTGTCAGCGATTCCTATGGGTACGAACCCTCCTCTGCTGGGCCAGGGCTGGGAACTGAGAAGGTTTATACTGAGTGGATAAAACCATGAATCCACAGTTTCTAACTTCCCCCAGTGAGCAAACCCAGACCCAAAGCCTTGACTGTCAACTCAGAAGAGAACTTGGATGTGATCTTTTGTTCCAAGGTGCTAACCCAGGTGTTATTTTAACTGCAGACTAGAAAGGCTACATCTGAGAAATCTTTGATACAATTAAAATGATTGAGAAGCTTTCCGCATGAAGTGCAAGTGCCAAATAAATAGACAAATAGACACAGATCAGATAAAAATGATTTATCAGAGGGTTTGTTTTCCTGTCTTTCTTACTAGCATATAAGTAATTGTCACTTCAAAGGATAAAAGAGAAATTTAGTTCCTCCTAGAGGAGCAGTCTAACCTAGTGGTTCGGAATGAAGGCTCTCTGGGTTTGATTCCTGCTTTCATTAGCTGTGTGTTATTGGGAAATTTACTGCACCTCTCTGTGCTTCAGTTTCATTACTACACATACATAGGCACATGCATGCACACGCATGCTTTTATATCACGGTACTAATGAAGTGATTTAATACACACACAAGAAAACCACTTAGAAAATTGTCTGGTGAATAGTAAGCACTAGTGAAAGTTAGTTGTTATTATTATGATCCTGATGATTGAAAAATATTAATGAGCTATTTCGCCTTCGTTGCTTTTACTTCTTCTATTATAATGTGATGTCTTGAGATATATTCCGTCGTCCTTGTGCCGTTGAAGGATTTCTGAACAGAACTAATCCTACCTGTTCTAATGAGGGATCCTATCACCTCACATTAAATAATAAAAATATCACGAAGTTAAAAATCATCCTTGTGCATTGATTCCAACTTCTGTTCTCCATGAAGGAGAAGGATGCCACGCTTGTGTAATAGTCTACAGAAAGAATTATTATTCTCCACACCATTGTGGATCATATCCCAACTGCTTTTTAATTTGTTCCCCATGTTATGGTCCTGCAGTCAGAAAATAATAATAATATCCTGCAAGAAAACTAAGTTAATACACAGTGATGTGAAAAGTGGGTAAGATACGCATTGTACTCTATTGAAAACAACAGAGGCAGAGAATGTAGTTATGAGTACGTATAATAAACTCAACCTTTGAATGACGTTCAGCATCTGAGATGTGTTTAAAGTCTTGGAGTGGAAGATAAGTTGAACATGTTCACGGAGATTGTGGAGTCTGATAACTTCTCTGCGGGAGTAACTTACTAAATTTCCTTCCCAAGCAGTTTATCACTGTCTTTGGGGCACCCTAGATGGACAGAGAAAATGTGTCACTGACAGGCCCTATGAGAGGTAGGAAGCTTATTCATTTCCAAAGCCTTCACTTTGATGATCCCCAAATACCATCACTAGCCAAGCCTTCCACCTGTCAGAACTCCTTCTTTTTTGTTCTTAACTAATTTTGGTTTCATGGATGTCTTTGCAAATCTGATGGAAATTAGAAATACTCCTCCAGGAAAAATGCAGACACACACAGTTTTGCATATTGATCTGTGTTTTTTATGGATGCTGTCATGTGAAAAAAATCCTTTTTAAATGGAATGATTTATATTATCTTCAGTAAATGAATCGATTAACATTTGAAAACCGACTTGACTACTTAATTTCTTTTTTAAAAAATATGTTATTTAAAAACTGACTTATAACTCTCCCCAAAGATTTCAGATCTTTCACTTTTGTTTTACTATGATCAGCAGTTTCAAAAACCTTTGTAGATGCTTCTGAAACACTTAATTTCTAGGGAAATTTTAAAATTTATTTCTGCTAGGAAAGTGTAGCAGGCATTGCTAGGTACCTTCTTAGAAATATTTTATTATAATTTTATGAGGAAATAAGCAAAGAGACTGCAATGTTATTCCCATATTGGTTTATATTAAATAAACATTGATAAGCCACAAAATCTTGATTGTAATTCAGACGCTGACCCTCAGATATATTGTTTTGGGAGAAATAAATGTACACAGCTACCATAGCCACAGAGGAAAAATGTCAAAAATATGGAGAGAAAAACCTTTTGAAACTCACCCTCTATGGATACATAAACAATACTGATGAGCCACTCTATGAATTCTATGCCTGTATCTTATATTTTAAAGTCGGGACAGAGAAACTTCCTAGATACTTGATGTAAGAATTTGCTTTGAATAAGGTGGCAATGCAAAGCTTCTTTAAAAGCACCTCTTACAGAGTAAAATCCTTAGAAAAGCTTATAAAAGTTTATAATAATAAAAATTACCATCGTACTTTTCCTTTGAGACCAATCATCACACACCAAGAGCAGCTAAGTTTATAATAATTTATTAAGGTTGCATATCATTTGTCATGAATAATAAATTATAGAAACCATAGCATCTTTATAAACTATTAAGTGTATCATATTCACTTCCTAATGCTTATTGCAGTAACTGTAACAAATTTAGATTATATTTTAGCATTAGTTAGAAGATTAAAAAAACTATAAAATTTGTTCACAGTACTTCGGATTTATGAAGGACCCTATTATTTTAACTTTTGGGCAAGCAGTTTGAAATACGTAAAAACCCCTTACAAACCAGAAGGTGGCGTACGGTTTCACTGAGCTGCTGAAAATAATGCAGTTCCTTGAATTTGTACTTACACCCATGTGGTGCACTTTTTAAGGCATTGTAATAAATGCAAATAAATAATCAATTACTGATCTCTAAAAAAAAAAATCTACCAATAGACAACATTGAAGCTTGGCAACACTTTGAACATTCAAATAAAAAATTCAGTAAACAATTGCAGCATGGAATTCTCTCTCCTGTTCCCCATTTCCCTCCCCCTACCCAGTTTGGTTAAGAAAAAAAAGTTCAGGTTGAGTTTAAGTCCTAGGGCCTGACTGGGAGACCCTGGCCTCCATTCTTCCCCAGACTTCTGTTATCTTCAGTTTCAGTTCTCACTATGTCTGTCCAGACTCGCCCCTGACATCAGCATCGGTCCTTTTCCCGCAGGGGGAGTTTTCCAGTCCTTGCTGAAAGCATTTCCTTCTCCACTGTAACAGCACAGGCGTGGAATTAGTTGGGAGTCTTTGTAACAAGTTCGTTCTGTTCCTATGGAAGAGAAACTTACAAGGCAGCAACAAGATGCTGTGCGCGTTAGGTTTCATAGACTGGCTTGGTCTTTAAATGTCCGGTCTTGGCTAATGTCCTTCTCCATCCTCTGGTCCTCAGTGAACTTTGATGGAATATTTCCGCAGTTTCAGAAATTGGAAAAGCTTGTCTTTCGTCCTCTTCTTCAGAGCCATCAGGGCTCGTGTTTTCTCCTCCAAATCTTGATCTATGGCCAAAATGATCTTAGCTCTCTCCTCTGCTTTCTTGTCCCCAGAGTTTTTGAAGAGCCTCTGTAATGCTTCTTGGTCTATGTTTTCAAAGATGTTGCCCACGGCTTTCTTACGTGAGGCTGTGTCGAAGTGGTAGCCGTGGATGGACGGGCTTACTCGCAATGAGGTGGACATGCTTCTGGCCGGGTGGCTTGCCTTGGCTTTCATCGATGTGTGAATCTTCGGGAATTCAGCTCCCGGGCTCCCCAGAGAGTCTGTAGCAAAATCATTCCGTGACTGCTATTTAAAGTGTGAACAAAAGCTCCAGGCTCAGATTACACTGGTGACATCAGAGTGATCCCAAGGAAGCATAATCACAGAGAGGTTTAACAGTTGAGTTGCCAATATCCTGTTCTTGTGCTAAATGTTACTAAAAGCTGTGTTCAGTGATGGGGCCGGAAAGGTGGGTATTTCTCTTTACCACATCTGTGGCCATAGGATTATAGACTTGGACCCTTCTACAGAAAAAAAAAAAAAAGCTGAAACCAGGACAGCACAAAGATAAGAGACAAACAAGGTGGCTTAGACCCTCAAATCTTTCCAGACAACAACCAAAGCAAAGGGTTCTGCCAGCCACCAGAAAGTTTTAATTCCCAGGGAAGTTATTAAAGTGCAGTCCCAACATTTGGCAGCCCACACCAGCGGCCTCTGGACATCTCTAGCCAGGGCAACCCTGAAGCTATTGAGAGACAGTTTAAGCATCAAGGACATTGATTTGGAGTATGTCTGCTGTAGAAGGGGGGTCAGACACTACAAAACGCTGATGTGACACAGGCTGAGTCCGTGACCATTCAGAGCCTGCGTCCAACAGCAGACCTGCAATTGCTGAATAAAATTTTCATTTAATAATAATCATAGCAATAGACAGTGTCTCCTTAGGCTTGTGTATATATCAACAACAATGTCAAAAAAAGCCAGAGGGAGAGTTAAAAGGTGCTTTTATGTACATAGCACTCAAAAGGGATGAGTTGACTTTTTCCTCTCATATTTATTTTGGCATCAGTCAGACACAGTCAGAACAATACTTCCTTTGGAAGAATTTAAATTCATTCTTTCTACCTTCCACAATATTCAGCCAGCCACTGTCCCCACTGGTGTATAGAACACTTACATTCCACCAAGGTTCAATGTCAGCTTCAAAGGGCTCCAGAGACTTCTCTTCAGGGACCTTCTGCCGGGTCCTGGCACTCTCAGAAACAGGGCTGGCCTTTGTTTTCCTCTCATCTAGTCATCTAGAAAAGTGCACAAAGGGAGAGCATGTAGACAAGGTACCTCACTAGAGAAATGAGTTAGAAGTTCTTCTCATATATTCATTCATTCACTCGTTTATTCAATCAGTATTTATTCAAGGTCGACTTTTAGCTGGAACTTTTCTAGGCATTGGAAATATAACAGGAAACCACACTAAACCAAATAAAAAACAAAACATCCCTACCTTACCTTTGTGGAATTTACATGCAGCTGGGAAAGGACGTCACAGGGTAATGCATGAAGCAGTTTGTACAGGAGAAGCAAGGGAGGGTTGGAATTTGCGTAGGATGTCCAGAGGCAGCTTCCCCATGTGACCTTGTGCAAAGACCTGAGGGAGCTGAGGGAGGAGCCTGTGTAGACAGACACCTGGGGGGAAGGGTGTTGTAGGCAGGGGTACAGCAAGTGCCAAGGCCTGAACATAAGAATATGCGTGGCATGTAGGAGAAACAGCTAGGAGCTCAGCCTGGCTGGAGCAGAGTCACCAGAGAAGACTGAGAAGGGGATTCAGGGTAAGAAAGCCAGGGGCAGATTGAGTACAACCCTGCACTCACAAATATCCTGTACTCACAACCCTGTCTCACAAATTTCCCTTTTACTCTGTAGGAGATAGGTAGCCTTTGGGGAATTTGGAGCTGAGAAATGACACGATTTTTCTTATAATTTAAAAAATAAATAACTGTCACTTCTTAGTAGAGAATAGATTGTAGGGAAACAAATCAGATTCTGGGCATATTGTGAAAGGGGAGTCGAAAGGATTGCAGATGGCCCCAACCTGGGGAACCAGACAGACAGGAGCCCAGCACTCACTCTTCGTGAAAGCTGCTTCCTTGAGAGATGTTTCTAGGTGAGCTGGTGTTCAACGCGCCAACCACGGCAGCTGATACTTGTTCTGGTTTTTCCATGGAGAACCCTATGTTCCGCTTCCCACTGCTAGGGATTTCCTGGCATATCTAGCACACCTTTGTGGCAGCCTCACTAACGTAAAAATAGTTATTATTCCATCATCAAAAAGTCTACATACAATAAATGCTGGAGAGGGTGTGGAGAGAAGGGAACCCGCCTACACTGTCGGTGGGAATGTAAATTGGTGCAGCCACTATGGAGAACAGGATGGAGGTTCCTTAAAAAACTAAAAATAGAACTACTGTATGATCCAGCAATCTCACTCCTGGGCATATATCCAGAGAAAATCATAATTCGAAAAGATACATGCACCCCAGTGTTCATTGCAGCACTATTCACAATAGCCAAGACATGGAAGCAACCTAAATGTCCATCGACAGATGAGTGGATAAAGAAGATGTGGTACATATATGCAATGGAATATTACTCAGCCATAAAAAAGAATGAAATAATGCCTTTTGCAGCAACATGGATGGACCTAGAGATTGCCATACTGAGTGAAGTCAGAGAAAGAGAAATAAAATATCGTATGATATCACTTGTATGTGGAATCTAAAAAGAAATGATACAAATGAACTTATTTACAAAACAGAAACAGACTCACAGACTTAGAGAATGAATTTATGGTTACCAGTGGGGGAAGGGTGGAGGAAAGGGATAGTCAGAGAATTTGGGACTGACATGGACATAACCTGTCTTAGCTGTCATTGCTCAAGCCTTCATCAGCCTTTTCATGCTCTGCCCTTTGTTGAGGTGACTCTTATGCAGGCTCACAGTTTTTATCTTCTATTCATTAATTAATCCCAAATTTTGATTTCCAACCTGCCCCTGTCCTTTAAAGTATAGATTCTTTTATTTAACTAACTATAGAATACTTACACAACACATGTATGCCATTAATACCTGTTCATTTGTAAAAGTCAGAAACCCAGTTATAATCTTCTGTAATCTTTAATATCTCGTTCTCTTTATCCCCTCTATCTATCTATCCATCTATATATGTCACCAAGTTCTGTCAATTCTATCTGCAAATATTTCTCAAATCGATCCAGTTTCTCTCTGTTTTTCCTGCCACCCTTCAGATAAGCCTCAATAGGGCGGATGCTCTGATACACAACCCAAGCATTCTCACTAAGTTTTCCCCAGATGCTCAGCTGTCAGCTGCCTTCGGAGGTGGTCACCACTGAAGAAGGTCATGTCACCTGAGGCACCTCCCCTTCCTGGTGCAGCTGTATCTAGTGACCGGTCAATACACGGGTGGAAATGCCCACTTCCCTCACCCCAGTTCTGAGGGCTCTTCTACACTTCAGAACATCCTTTAGGCTCTGCCCAATCTTGTCTCTTTCCCATCTCTTGGCAATGATCCCAAGAGCTCTCGGTGACAGACCACCTGCCTGCTGCTCGCCAGCTCAGAGTCTGCTTCCCCGGGACCCTGGTCCATGACACCCCATCTTCTCTCACCTGGACCAAGGTCAGACCTCTATCCCGGTGTTCCTGCTTCCACTCTTGTTCTCCATTCTCTGTGCAGCACCCAGAGCAATACTGTCTAATAAGCAATCTGGTCAGACCACTCCTGCTATTTTTCTTAGAATAAGCCTCCAAAATCCTAACACCACCTTTCTGAGCCTGACCTGCTCTGGTCCCTGGCTACTCCTGACGCATGATAATTTGCCACTCTCTGCCCTGCTTTCCAGTTCCTTGAACGCACTATGCCCATTCCTGCTCTGGGTATTTGCACATATTTTTCCTCCTTCTGGAATGTTCTTCTCTGCCTTTTATCTCAGCTATTCATTCATAAAATCTCAACTAAAAGCTACCTGGTCAGAGAAGTCTTCCCTGATGCTTCTAGACCAGATCAGGCCTCCTTGCCAATGTACCCTTTACTATTCCCTTGTAGCACTTATTACAATTTTCAAGCACACATTTATTTTGGGGATTACTGATTTAAAGCCTGCCTCCACCAAGAGCAGGGATCCGCTCTACGCTTCTCTTTAATGTGTCCGAAGCTCCTGGGTCACTTAATGTGTTGCAGTGTTTAACTAAATAACAGTGTGTGTGATTCTATTTAATTCTCATAGCAGCCCTGTGCGGTAGGAACTATTGCAATCCTCATGTGACAGACAGGACAACTGAGGCAATGGAAACTTGCTCCCTGCTGTAGGCTGAATACCCTCCCCCTCTCCCCAGATGTCCTAGAACCTATGAATATAAGCAAAAAGGAAACTTATAGTGCAAAAGGGGCTTATATGGCAAAAGGAATTTTGCAGGTGTAAATAAATTAAAGATCTTGAGTTGTGGAGATTATCTTGGATTATTACATGGTCAGCCCACGCAATCATAAGAGTCCTTATAAGCAGGAGACAAGAAGTCAGAGAGGGAGAAGCTGCTGTGTGGCTGACTTTGAAGACGGAGGATGGAGCCGTGAGCTAAGCACCAAGGGTCGCTTCTTGGCAGCCCCTAGAAGCTGGAAAGATCAAAGGAACAGATTCTCCTGTAAATCCTTCAGAAGGAACATATCGCCACAGACCCATTTTAGACCTCTGGCCTCCTGAACTGTAAGATAGTAAATTTGGGTTGTTTTAAGTCACTAATTTGTAGCAATTTGTTACGTGGCAATAGGAAACGAATTTACTCTGCAGATCCTTCAGCTGTGATAAGGTAACTTGAACCCAACGTGAACCCTTGACTACCTGACTCCAAAGCCCGTGATTTTAAACACTCTACTGAATTGCTCTCAAATCAACTGCAAGCTCTCTCTTCAAAAAGCGTGAATAATGTTCCCACATGACACTAAGCAGCTCTCCTCGAGTACTGCCTGAAAGCATCCAGATGAATTTGAGAGATTAAGGCATTTCAAAATTGTTTAGAGGACAAGACCATCCACAGGGGAACAGTGTTCGTTTCTGTTTACCAGAAATGTGACACAAGCCTTAAGGCTGTGATTTGCTGATGCCCTTTGCAAAGGTAACTCCACGTGTGCTTCGAAAGCCTTTTGCTGCTGTCACCCTGTTCTTTCCCTTCTTTGTATAAATATTTTCAGTGAATGATGTGGACAACACTCTAAAAAATCACTGGCGAGGAGTCACAAATTGCATATGGACGAGATGGTATCACATAGGTGCCTTACAGAATGTTTGCTCTCTACAGTAAAGACAGGACATGATGAAGGCTGTTTAAAAGAAGCAGCTTCTAGCAAATTCCTTGGCAGTCCAGTGGTTAGGACTTAAGAAGCAGCTCCTAGGCTAGTGTATTGTCTTTCAGGCACCAGTTTTCCAGTATTTTTTCATCGCACAGAGAGATCTGTTTGCCGGTAATAAGTGTGTGCTTGGTTACTTTTGTATCTAATGAAAAGATTTGAGAAAACAAAAGGAAAGAAGAAAACTAATATTTATTAAGTGATGTGTATACGTAGTTTTCTTCATACAATATCTAAATGATTCTTCATAACAATACTGGAAGTAGATATTATTGACCTCCATTTTCACTAAAAACAAAGAATTGGGCTAAACATTCTGTCCAAAGTAAGTTGTAAAAACTGAATTCATTTCCAGACCTTTTTCTTATCCCCAAAATCTCTTTGGGAAGGTTTTCCCGAACTTTTGCTAGGCTACTTGCCACTACTGTTTGCATCACTAAGACTCTAGATTTACCTTTCCAGAGGAAAAATGAGAACTTTATCTATATCTTTAAAGGGCCAAAGATATTAAGTGTAGAGGCTGGTACATAGAATGTATCTAATGAATACTTACTGAATTATTACATGAAGAAGTGAATGAAAGTAATCATACAGAATTTACTTCAATGCTGTTTTGTGTACCAATTTCTCTCCCTGGCAATCTCCTGAAAATGAAAAGCACAGAAGCCAGCAATTAGACATGTATACCTTAAACTTTCACTGAGCTATCCCTGCACATTTTTGTTTTAACAACAAAAATTTCGTACTGCGTTGCAATTTACCAAGTGCTTTCACATATATTACTTCGTTTGACTTTCACAACGTCACTGGTAGTATTATCCCTATTTTGCAGATGAGAAAACTGAGTATAACAGAAGTTAAGCAAGTTTCCCCAAATTTTGGAGCTAATTAAATAACAGAGCTGGCCCTGGAACTCTCATTTTTTGGTCTTTAAATCCTATGGGTTTTTTTCCTACCATCGCATAGCTTCCTGCTTAGGCTCATTATTTCCTTATCTCTTATAGTTTGAAAATTCTATCCCAACTGTCTTTCATTTTTCTTTTCATGTCTTTAGTCATTGATTTATAGATTCAGTCACAAACACACTATTGAATGCTTACTGTGTGCCACGAGCTTGAGGAACAAACAGGCTGGGAGAAATGGACATCATCCCGGTGTCTGTGGAACATGAGGCCTAGAGAAGAAAAGAGACTTTAGACAGATAAGTAAACATATCAGTAGATGAAGAAATATTTATAAGTGCTAGAAAATGAAAAACATCAGGTGATATAAAGGAGGAAACAAGGTGAGGCTTCCTTTAAATCGTTCAAGGCGTGAAAAGCTTTTCTGGAGGAGAGCCATTTAAGCTGAGACTTGAGGTAAATGTTGAAATTAACAAGGAGAGGAGCACAGCAAGGAGCTTTGGATGCAGAAGGAAATCCTGTGCAAAGGCCCTGGGGTGGGAATGAGTTTGAAGGACAGGGAAACAGACACAAAGACAACGCAGGTGGGAAATAGAAACCAACGAGGAGAGGATGATGATGCTAGATTGGTAGGTGGGGCCGGAAGATGGAAAGGGTTGAGGACCGTGTTGAAGACTTAATATTTTATCCTAAGTGCAATGGGCCGTCTTTAAAAGGTTATAAGCATGGAAGGGAAAGTGCTGCGCTTTTCTCATTTAATTTTTTAAATTACTTTGTTGAGTAGTCAAAGACAACAACTAAAGAGAACAATTATGGTTTCAGGTGGTAAACAGACTCTTCTAAATGTAGTTTGGAAATAAACTCAAAGGGACTTGGTGATGACTTTAATAGGGGATGGGCTAAGCGTCAAGGGTTACTCCCAGGTTAAACCCTGGCCTCCTTGGTGGGGAAGGTTGAGAGTGAAAAGGATTTGGGAGAAAATACAAGTTCAGTGCTGCACACAGTAAATCTGAAATGCCTGGGAAACTTCCAAGAAGACAGCTGAGTATGTGAATCTAGAGCTCAGAGGAGAAGTCTGAAATGTAGTTTTAATTTTTATTTTTTCTCAGTAATAATTGTCAAGAAATCAACACTGACTGCAGCTTTCTTTATCCTACTTATGCATAAACCCAGAATCTAGAACAATGCCTGGCACAAAGTAGAATTCATATAAATAGTTTTAGAATTATTTTACATAAGGAAAATATTGAGGCCTAGAGAGGGCTGAATAACATGTGAAAACAATGGTCAATGGTCACGTGACTTCTTTTCACTGGACACTTAAACCTTCATTTTTCTATACTTAACAACTGAAATGGCAATCATTCTCTTAAGTAATTGCTTTGAGGGCATTTACTATATTCCATATGTTTATATAAAATCTATACTAGTCCATTTCTGCCGTAGTAGTGGTTAATCCCTTTAAAAAATTAATCAGCAAACATTTTTATTTCAGTAAATTTTATTAAATGTCTTTTTAATCTTTAGTGATTGCTGATGAGAACGAACGGCAGGTTTTCTTCCAGAAACTTTGATTCTGACATACTTTTACTCGAAGAGAGGAACTAATTAAACATTCTGAAGCAATAAAAATTTTGAGCAAAGAAAAAATAAAAACGACAGAGAAATGCTTTTCCAAAATGCTTTCAGTCAAAATATGGGGAAAAAATCCACAACTTTACTGCAAAGAATTACCGCCAAGCCCATTTTTTTAAAGTGCTGCTTTTTAAATGGTGCCTTTGCATGTGAAATGAAATAGCTGTCTTTGCTTAAGCCACAGTCTATATTTGCAACATCTCCTAAAAAAGGAACTGAAGATAAGCTTTTCTTTTTTAACATTTTAATTAGCTGCTCAGATTCAGATATTGAGCTCCTTTTATTAATAGCTTCTTTCAAAGGAAACAGTTGTGAACATAAACTAACATGTTTTTCTCAGGAAGTGGGCATGAGATATTTATATGTATTTATAGTAGTGTGTGTTTCTAAAATCTATGACTAAAGCTAAAAAAATCTTTATGCACCATCTCCTCCCACTTGCCACTCCCTCTCCTTCAGTCCGTGCCTCTCAAAGTGGGACTCCACAGAGAAAGAACTCCTGGCATGTGCCTCCCAGATTTCGCAAGTAGTGTCGCAAACCATACACGTGGCCACTTCTGAAGGCCCTTCTCCTGAGCAGATTACTGTCACACCTGGCTCCTCTCTACTCAGACTGACCTACTCATTCTCTCTGACTTTCCAAGAACTATAGGCAGCCCAAACTTCTGAGGGGCCTGGAGAAATCCGGTCCCGAAACTTCTCCAAGCCGCTGAGGGACAACTGGACTCTTGGAATTCTTCATAAGGTGAAGCAAACTCTTAGCAAGGACAACATATCTCTGTTTAAATATTGAAAGGTTATTAAATGGAAGAAAAATTAGGCTTATCTGAAAAGTGCCTGGTGGTAGAAATATGGCCAATGAAATAGGTGAGCTCCAGAAAGACATAGTTTGACTCAGCACAATTAAAGGCATTTACTCAATGAGAGAATAAACAGTGAGAATGTTCAAGTACAGTCAGGATGACCACTAGGTAGGTATCCCATAGAGACATGTAAGTAGTGAGACTAGACCAGTGCTTATTTTTATTTATTCTATTTGTTGCTGATGATCTACAGCATGTGTCATCAGGTTATACACACATAAGAAAGTGTGTAACATTTTTGTTTCAGTCATTATATATAAGAACATATATATGTTTCATGTATGTATAAGTAATGTACATGCATAGCTGAAGCACAAATTTCAAAAGGACAGTTAAACTTACTAGCTTTATGCACTATGTATTTCATTCTATTTTTATTGTATCCTCTGGTCGTTAAAAAATGGCTGGTTACAACCCATTAAACTGACTTCAAACTCACTAATGAGTCACAACTTGTGGTTTGAAAACCACTGGACTAGACAATTTTAATGACTCTTTTGATGCTGAGCAGAGGAAATCGTGACCCTTTGCTTCAATAAACTTTTACGTAACTAGTTGTTGCTGTGCTGTTGTTTTTGACACTTGTGTACACGAAAGGCTTCAGCATAACCACCCTGAAACGGTAGACAGTCCAGTACAGCTGCCATCGCTATAATCATTCGGGGAATAATTGTTTTTTAACATGTCTCTAGAACTAGGTAGTAGAACCCCATAAAAATCTCAGTAGTTTAGACCACAAGGGCAATCATACATTCAATCCTTTGCTCATTTAGCCAATAAAATATCTATTTATTTCATTTCAAAAGCCTCCCATCCTGTTTGCGATGCCCGAAAGAGATAAATACTGTATATGCTTATTAGTCTTGCTTGCCATTCCTCCAAACATCCCAAGGTGTTCCCTCTTCCATTTTACAGGGCTAATGAGATAAGAACTGGAGGACCAAGGTAGTAAAAAGGGTGCCATGGTAGGGGATAAGGATGGTGATGTTGGCTGTGGGAGGTCAAGAATAGCCTTGGGTTGGGGAGGGATAAATTGGGAGATTAGGATTGACATATACACACTACTATATGTAAAATAGACAATGAATAAAGACCTACTGTATAGCACAGGGAACTCTACTCAATACTCTGTAATGACCTATATGGGAAAAGAATCTAAAAAAGAGTGGATATATGTATACGTATAACTGATTCACTTTGCTGTACGCCTGAAACTAGCACAGCATTGTAAATCAACTATACTCCGATTAAAAAAAAAAAATAGCCTCGGGTGAAAGGTAACAAAGTAGATCCCAACAGACTCCCAAGACACTCAACAGGCACCTGTTTTCAAATGCATGAAGTGAAAAACTGACCCTCTTCTAGTTTACTACTTGTTGACACATGAATATGAGAGTCCCTAAAATGCTGGAAAAATTGCGCAACTGCTATACAATCCAAACTTGTATCTCTGGAGATAAATTTACTTTTCTATTTCAGCATGTCAAATCTAAGTTTTCAGACAGCCTGGGAAGGACGGGAAAGCAGCATTTAATGTAGTCGCATGTGTTCCAGGCTCATGCAAAGACTAACACTCAGTAGGAATTTATGATGGATTTTATGACTCAGAAGCAGAAGAAAGAGATCATGGTCCCTGAACTTAGTTGGTTTTTGTTTAGAACATTAAGGAACTGGTCCAAGGCCACTGAACAAGAGTAACTAAATATTTACTGAACCCCTTAGAGGGTATTAACTTTCCCATAATTAGTCTTTTTTAAAAAAAACCCTGACATCAACTTAATATGTTGTCTTTTGTCTTTTTGTTTTTCAAGGTATAGTGTTCTACACGTGCTCTCAAATCTTGTCAAACATTATTTCTAGTTAATTTTGTTCTAAATTCTCAAGTGCATTAAATATTTCTACTAGTGATAAAAGTGAGTTCAACTGACATGCCGGCAGAGCCACGGGGTCCGTAGTATCTTACATATTTTGTGGCCAGAATGGCACCACCGTGCCATCGCACAGATGGGGCTCAGGCAGGGAGGCAATTTTCTGAGGGGCACAGCTGTTTTGGGTGGCCCGGCAGGGGTGAAAACAAACCAATGGCTGATCTCCTGGAAACTGGGGTAGTGGACCTTTTGTCTTAAACGTCTAGGACTCCTCTTCCCGTTTCTTTCCGGGTAACAAATGCTTTCTCTTGCATTCAAACTTACTCTGCAGGAGGATTGAGAATCAGTGCTCTACACTGATTCTGTGGTACTCTTTAGAGAGGGTATTTGCATTTGCACCTTATTTCCCTCCCAATGTCACGTAGACCCCCCTGGAGTCAATGAGTCCGTGACACACGGCCATCTCTCCTTCCTGCTCAGTTTCTCCTCGGCTGCTTGACTAGTACCCTTATAGGACTGTACACCTGACCCCTGGTAGCTCTCAGTAAATCACGAAGTAGATAATACTGAGTGTCCAGCATGCTGCTTACTTATTTTTGACTTTTAATACAAAGGTGCAAACTCCGTGGTGAGTTTCGCACGCTTGAACCACGGTGGGTCTCTCTCCAGTTCCCAGATCTCTCCAGCCTTTTGTTTGTCTAACCTTAAAGCACTTCAGGACACCGTGTTCCCAGACTTTCCTCTGGTCTAATCAGGTTCCGTGTCCCAGAGGGGACTGCAGCTCTTGGCTAGCTTGTCTCCTGGTTCCTCATCCAGGAAGAAGCAGGGAAGAAGGCCAGAGGCTGCACCCCCAGCAGCTGTGAGGTTACAGCTCACTGGCCCTTTGTGCTCCGCTCTGACTCCCAAACCCCTGGGGTCCCTCGCAGAGGCTGTGCGAAAAGGAATCTGGCTGTACTGGCATCCTCACCTTCCTTCCTCTTTGAACTCCTGGCAGGAAGTCACTGATACAAGATGACACTTAAAAAAAAAAAAAGAATCCCGGAATGCTGCCTAAATCTTGAATTTAGTTCAGTTGTCAGCTTGCCTAGAAGCCGGGAAAACCGTGAAAGACGTTAGATGCATCTATGTAACCGGATTTTCAGAATGGCCTTAGCATTGGACCCCTTACGCTAAAAGCAGATACAGCATCGCGTTTTAGAGCTGAGAGGGGCTGCAAAGTCTTTTAGAAAAGAGAAGTAAGGCAGAGTACTGGGTCCCAGGCTCAATTCGCCCCTGTCTGAAAGTTTGCTCTTTCTCGGAGTCCTGCGTGTCTGTACTGGACCCAGGACTCAGCTTTGCAGAGACTCCCTGAACTGCAAGGGACCACAAGACATCTGACTGACAGCCTCCTGCCTCTGGTTCAGACCCCCCGTCATCATTTGAATTAGGAAATTGGAAGTTCTCCTAACTTTGTCCCTATACCCCTGGACATTGCTCTGTGTTAAATTATCACGATAGTGGTGGGAGAGGGGAAATTTGTTTCTTTTTTTAGAAAAATTCAGAGAAAAGTTAAAGTTTGAAAAATTACTGTCTTGAATTTAACACTAGATGATGACCTGGACTCACCAGGGTTCTGGCGGGCAGGGCTCTGGGCAGAGCAAAGAGGGAAGGGAAGTCATATTTCAGGCGTTCCTCCCGTTCCAGGCACCTTTCATACACTTTACAAATCGTCACCAGAGTCCTGTAAGAGCGGGTAAAGTGGAAAGTGAGGTTTATTTAATAAGTGAAGGCACAGGGTCTCGTTTCTTGTTTGTATCTATCTGAATCCAAAACCACAGAGAACCTTTCCACCAAACGACTGCATCCACCATGTTGCCTTTGTCCTGGCTTCTGTCTCTTCCCCCACTTTTCTCCTAAACGTACATTCATGGTGTGCTTGACCCACAGTATCTATATATTTACATCTATATCTATATTCATCTATCTGTCATCCATCTCTCTGTCATCTATCACCTATCAGTAAATACAAAATCTAAAATCATCCTCCCAGCCACTCATTGAACCCTTGAGGATTAAGCCTTCGGGAAGCAAAGTATCACACAGAACATTGGGCAGCTGAGATGGAAGGGTTGTCCCAGGTCCGTGTGACTCTAGGTCTCTGCTTTTTCACAATCCCCCTGCATTTGTTCTGACATTTGAAAGAGCAGCTTACGCGTGTCAATAATTTGGCAGCCACGTTAGAGCCAAGAGAGAAGAGAGGGGAGGGCCTGTGTTGGAGAAGAAGTATGAATGGAGTAAAGAAGAAGGAGAGCCGTGCCTCAGATGGAACTGCAACGGTGACAGTATCCACCCCAGGGTGTCCTTCCCTCCACCTGTTTCCCCTCTCCCACCTTATGTCCAATTCAGCGACTTCCGGTGGACCGGCTTCTCAGAGTGAATCTCATTAACTCCACTGGACCACCAGCTTCCATGCCACCATCATTTTTCTCCTGGATTACCACAAAAGTGTCTTTACTATTCTCATGCATAACATCTAGAATGTTTCCTGGAAAGCATAGATCTCATCTTAATTTTTCTGTGGATAAAACACTTCAGTAGCTTCACATTGAATAGACTAAAACCTGAATTCCTTATGTGAGTTACAAAGCTCCCTCTGATATGGTTCCCGCTCACATATATGGTCTTAGATTCTCTCCCTGTCTCTGTCTCTCTGTCTGTCTCAGGAGTGATCCAGCTCTAGGACTTTATATTGCCCTTTGCCTAAAACCATTTCTTCCTCCCAGATTGTCAGGTGCCTTCCTTTTTCTCATCAGTCAGATTCTATTTCTAATGTCCTCTTCCATAGGGGCCCTCTCTTAGCATTTATTATGGATTGAATTGTGTCTCCCATAAAGACATGTTAAAATCCTAACCCCCAGTGCCTGTGAATGTGACCTGTGATTTCAAAATAGAATCATTACAAATATAATCAAGTTAAGATGAAGTTATACTGGATTTGACTGGGCCCTAATCCATGGATGGTATCCTTATAAGAAAGGGAAAAATTTGGACACAGACACACAGGGAAGAAGGCCATGTGGAGGTTAAGGCAGAGATTGGAGTGACGCATCTAATGAGCCAAAGAATGCCAGGATTGCTTGCACCTACCAGAAGCTAGAAGGCAAGGAAACACAGCTCCCCTAGAGTTTGCAGATAGGGTGGCCTCCCCAACACCTTGATTTCAGACTTCTATCCCCCAGAACCATGGAAGAATAAATTTCTGTTGTTTTATATAACTCATTTTGTGATCATTTGTACAGCAATCCTGGAAATTAATACAGAAATCAATCAAAAGTTTGCCCCGGGCTTCCCTGGTGGCGCAGTGGTTGAGCGTCCGCCTGCTGATGCAGGGGACATGGGTTCGTGCCCTGGTCTGGGAAGATCCCACATGCCGCGGAGCGGCTGGGCCCGTGAGCCATGGCCGCTGAGCCTGCGCGTCCGGAGCCTGTGCTCCGCAACGGGAGAGGCCACAACAGTGAGAGGCCCGCGTATCACAAAAAAAAAAAAAAAAAAAAGTTTGCCCCAACTAACTCTCTAGCTCATAGCCCATCACTCTCTAAAATTACCATTATTTTATTATATATGTAACTAATAGATACATTTACAATATTTATACCCATCTATTAACGTTTCTGATATTTATATCTATATGTATGTGTGATATATGGATATTTGAAAGCACAAAATGTATCCATGTGGTTCACTGAACACCTAGAGGATCGTCTGTGTGTAATAGGGCTGTAGCAATACCTGTTGAATGAACAGGTAAACTTTGTGAGTGCAGTCATAGAGCTATGCTCAGATAATCTCTGAACAAAAGCCTTTATTATCAAGCTCTTTCTTCACTGAAGGCCAGGTTATCTCAGATGCAGAGTATTTTTCCAATGCTTCATTTAATAAATCTAATTCTTTGAACACTGAACTCAAATTCTGTTCCACTTATTCAAACTCCCAGAGAGATAGAGTGTTATAAAGATATGATTTTGTATCAGTTAAGAGATATGTAATACGTATCAATGTGATTCCTACAGCAAAGGTCTGAATTTGAAACAATAAAAATAATTAATAAAAAATTGAAAAAACAAATTGAATTAAATATATCAAATGTATCAGGTGAGAAAATACAATTAATTTACTTTTAGCTGTCCCCAGCGCTTAAGAACTGAAACAGGAGAGGCCCAAACACCTATGAGTTTTTCCATCACTTGGCAAAAATAAGTTCATTTTTGAATGAGTTTAGGTTTGGCTACATTGAGTATGGCGGTTCATGCTCTAATTCATCTTGTGATCTGCTTAATTTTGTTCTGACATCACTTTCTGTTTCCTAAGTATAAAGCCTTGCAGATGTGTCGAGTATCATAGATGAGTCCTAATGTAGAAAAATCAAGTTTGTTCCAGTGGGCAAAGTCCAGGCTTCAAGACCCAGAACCCTCTGATTTCAATCGCAATGGACCACATAATCACAGGTAAAGAACCCTGTTTTCTGAGCATGACATATTGTTTTTCATGGCATTTGTTTTCTTTTAAAGATCATCATCAAAGTAATAGAAGTTTGTAACAATGATATAGAAAATACAAAAAAATAGAATACCAAAAATATAAATCAGTCCCAGTCTTACCAGCCTCAGGTAAAAACTATTAATATGTTAGTTTATTTTCCTCCAGTTGGTTTTGTGTGTACATATTTATACAAAAATATATGCACAGAAATACGGCTGTGTTTCTCACAAAATTAAGGACACATGGTATACAATATACAGCTTTTGTATCCTGCTTTCTTTGAGGTCTATATAAATATTGATTTCTTTAATTCACATTCTATGTGAATTTTTTGTGTTTGTGAATATGACTTAAAAATTTGCCCAACATTTAATGACATAAATATGCCATAAATTAATGAGCAGTTTATTGTTGAAAATTTAACCTATTGCTAATTTATAAATGATGCTTCTGTAAAGATTGCTGTCCATAAACCTTTGTGTCCATGTCTTTGGAACTTGGTCTTTCCCTGAGTTTTTCACACCACAGCAACTCCTTTCCAAGAGAAAGTATTCCAAATGCTCTAAGAGATTCAGACAGAAACTGCAAGGCTGCTTGTGAGTTAAAATGTCATTTCTCCCACGTTCTCCCGGCTAAGTGAGTCACTAAGATGAGCACAGATTCAAGGGAAGGAGAATTCAAGAAAATGAGAAGCTGAAATAAAGTTGTGTGTCTGTTTTTAAGCAGGATTTTGGAAAAATATAAAGAAGTCAGGTCCTGCTGGATTTGAAACTAAAACTTTCTTATTCCTAGCTTCTCTCCACCTTTCAATGGAGGAGTGGCAAGGTCACATTCCAGAAGACTGAATGGGATGAGAGAGTCTGTCCTGGCTCTTCTAGGTAACAGTCACATGCAAAATACACTTAGACTTCTTCCAAGACCTCTAAAATTTGATCCACTTACAGTATCATCACGAAGTCCAGGGTCTCTCCATCCAAATGAAGTACAGGTACAGAGGAGTTTCTTGGACAGTAACTCAAGAACATCCCCTCTCAATCTGTAAACCTATAAATATGTTAGCTAGCCTCCCCACCGCCAATGTATGCACTCAACCTACAACGGTGATACAGGGATAGAATTGTGATGGGTTGAATCCTGTCTCCTGTAAATTCTCATGTTGATGTTCTAACCACCAGTGCCTCAGAATGGGTCCCTATTTGGAAACAGGGCCATTGCATATAAAATTAGTTCAGGTGACGTCATACTGGAGGAGGATGGACCCTTAATCTAATATAACTGGAATTTCTTTTTTAAAAAAGGGGAAATTTGGACACAGGCATGCAGAGAGGGAAGGTAATATGAAGAACATATAGAGAGAGGACTTCCCTGGTGGCGCAGTGGTTGAGAGTCCGCCTGCCGATGCAGGGGATGCGGGTTCGTGCCCCGGTCCAGGAAGATCCCACATGCCGCGGAGCGGCTGGGCCGGTGAGCCATGGCCGCTGAGCCAGCGCGTCCAGAGCCTGTGCTCTGCAGTGGGAGAGGCCACAACAGTGAGAGGCCCCTGTACTGCAAAAAAAAAAAAACATAGAGAGAAGACAGCCATCTATAAGCCAAGGAGATTGCCCTGCAACAAACCCTTCTCCCAATTCTCAGAAGAAACCAACACTGCTGTCATCTTGATCCTGGACTTCTAGCTTCCAGCACCACGAGACAATAAATTTCTATTGTTTAAGCCACCCATTGTGTGGTACTTTGTTATGACATGCCAGCAAACTAATGCAAGAATGACTGAAATAGACATTCTCATTTAATAAGAACAGAAAGGTGAGGCCTACAGCATACAGTGGTCCATAGCAATACTGAAACTGATCCGGACACACAGCACCAGTTTCTTAATTAGATTCTCCTTGGGTATGATTTTTTTTTTTTTTTTTTTTTGGGCCATCTTAGCTCTGCTCTTAGGACTATGAGCTCCTCACTCTGGAACACCCTTCCTTTGCCACAAGATGTGACTCATTTTTTCCACTTTAGTAGCTTTCTCATCCTGCTTCCTGAAGCCCTGTCTCTATTGCTTCTAATCCAAGTATACAATGCTTCGGGTAGTGTAATTATATTACAGCGTTTTCTAGATTTTCTATAAATCTTATTAGGGTTTATTGCATTAGACAAAATCCATGCCCACAATTCCCCAGCTTGGACTGAGAGCCTGGATTCTGTGAGCTAACACCCTTCTGTTGGTTGAAACCCTTTTGGTCTAGTTGAGAGAGTTTACAAGACATATCCTTAAATCATTTTGAAGTTTAACAAAGGGTCTTACAGACACACTCCTGGATTTGTTCTTTATGGCTATTTCTTACTTTGAGAGTCTTTTGCCATCTAGAGAAGGTAGAAATCAGAACTGGTTTTATTTTCAAATCCAGCAAGGCCTGACTCTTTTATATTGTTTCAAAATTCTGCTTACAAACAGACCTACTACTTTATTTTAGCTTATCTCTCTATTGATACCTTATCATATGTGACTAAAAGAAATTAATTGGCACTTTCAAAGTTCTGCTTAGAAATTCCCTTAGCCAACCACTCTACTTCATTAGGTATACTTTCTATTTTCCACGTTAGTATAGACCGTAGTGCTGTCAAAATTTCTGCCATTACATAACACAATTTTTTTTTCCTTAGCAGCCAATAACAATTTTCTCACTGTCTTTAAGGCTTACAGTCATCAACATCCTAGATTTTGCCCACCATATAGTCTGGAAGAGAATACCACACGTTTTAGGCTCCCATTTTGACAGTACCCCAATTCTAGGCACCAAACAGTTAACAGGTAAAGTTGATCAGGCGAAACAGAACTAAAAATGATATGGACTAAGGGATTTATTATGGGAATTAGACCTTATTTATTTATGGAAGCACGTGAAGAAGTCTACAGAAGACTTTTCTCTGACTCTAGTGGTGGGAATAATGTCCCCGTGGGTCAGTAAGACCCACAGTCAGGAAATAAAACCGGAAGTGAACTGGGGAAGGGTGAGGGCACACTGGAACCTGTAGGGACAAATCCAGAACGATAAACTCCAACCCACCTCTCTTACCACTTCTGACTTTTATGACACCAGTGACCTGTGACTAAAACTATTGTCCTTTGCCACAGAACTACACACACACACTCAAATTAGGACTTGAAGCTGAAACAAGATCCAGCAGAAACCAGAGGAGCTGGAGGAGATGCAGACCCAGCTGCCGCACCAGCACACAAGGTAAGTCCTCAGACAGAGGTGAGGTGTGTGAGACGCCATCACACTGGCACGCCACGCCTTTGGAGCGTAAGGGCCACCGTGTCCCTTCCACCTTCCATTAAAACAGCGCTTGAACGGAAGGTGATTGTGCCCTGTCCATATAGCTGAAGGCAGTAGGCGGACACACATGGATTTAAATCTGGTTCCTGTAATGATTCACACGATGCACATTTTTTTTTTTAATTGAAGCGTAAGTTGAGATACAATGTTGCGCTAATTTCTGTTGTACAGCAGAGTGACTCGGCTATACACATGTATACATTCTTTTTTTATATTCTTTTCCACTATGGTTTATCCCAGGCGATTGGATACAGTTCTCTGTGCTGTACAGTAGGACCTTGTTGTTTATCCATTCTGTATATAATAGTTTGCATCTACTAACCCCAAACTCCCAGTCTGTCCCTCTCCACCCCCTCTTGGCAACCACAAGTCTGTTCTCTATGTCTGTGAGTCTGTTTCTGTTTTATAGATAAATTCATTCACACAATGCACTTTTTATTAGGACATCGAACTCCAAGAGGAAGTAGGATCTCCTAATACAATGTTTTCTCTCCATTAATAAGATAATGAAGGATTTGTTTTTAATGTATTTTCAACTTTTGCTTTAGTTGCGGGAAGCTCAGAGTTACATTGTGGTGTTACATTGTGGTGTTCAGTTTTTGTAAGACAATTGTAATTGTCTTTGCTCAGTGTTTTCTTCATAACTGCTTCCCTTCATTATTGCTTTTTTAAAAAAAATTTGATCATTATTTTAATTATTTAATATTTAATTTTGTAGGCCATCTCAATTAACTTCTGAAAGTAGGTTGAGTGTACATATAATGTATTATTGTGGTATCTGTACAGCCACTGCCAAGCTTTTTTTTTCTTTTCTCTCTCTCTCTCTCTTTCTGTTTTCTGTCTGTGTGCACATCTCACTTTTTAGAATTGAGAAGGAGATCTTGGGTTAAATTCAGGTTCTGTTATATGATTTTTCAAGGGGATACGGTCTAAGGGCTCATTTTCATTCAACAGGATTTCATATACACTGAGGAAAATAGTAGAAAATCCTAGAAGAAGCATGAGATGTCCCGAGAGGGCATCTCATCTCAGGGACATCATAAGCCAGAGGCTTTGGATTTGTCAACTAGTCTTCAGCTTTTCTTTATCTTATACAAAGGTAAGTTAATCACATTATGCAAAAACCAGGAAGAAAGAATATGATAAATGTTACATTCTCTTTGAGACTTAAAAGTCTGATACTTCCCGTAAATTCCATGTCATCTCTGGGGTTCCTGACAGTGCAGGACATGACAAGATAAATTGCTAGTGACTTTAAGTAAATTATAGAGTTTCACTAATCTTAAAAATCAAAGCTGAAACTTGTGACATTTTAAAAGTGTTCACAAGGCCACATGAAAGAGCTCCCAATCAAAGCTGAAGAAACGAGCAGTTGTGAACCTACACCCAGGTCTTGTTTCATATTCTTTTGAAAAGATCTCCTTGCCTAGAATGATATTGTACCTGCCACAGAAATGGGAGGCTGAGGACACATACACACACAGAGACACAGATGCAAACACACACACCCTCTCTTTTGTCATTTTGCACACATTTCTGTTTATAGGCATCTAGCTTTATCTAGCCAAGACTCAATAATGTCAAGGGGGTGGGGAATAAGCACACACCACTGCTCCACCCCCCTTTGTCTTAGTATTTCCCAATCTCTCTTAGTTACTGCTCCACTGGATCCTGAGTTCCCTGAGGACTTCATCTGAATCTTAGCCATCAGTTCATCTCCCACAAAGATTTACATATTCCACCACAGATACTAGATACATGTTCATTAAATGAATGAATGATGTTGAATAGAAATTGTCTTAAGCATGCAAGACAATTGTGTGTGTTTCTGTGAGTGCTGCGTGTGTGACTCTGTGTGTGTGCGTGTGTGTTAGAGAGAAAGAGAGGGAGGAGAAAATTTAGCACAGTTTCTGCTTCGGGCGATACCACCAGCTAGAACCACTGGGCATCCTTGGACGCTGCAGTGCATCTATGCATGCTTTTAGGAAATGAGTTGGTTTTTCTCTGAAAATCAGCTCCATGTAGATAAAGGCTGGAAAACTGACGCAATTAAATACAGACTCTAAGACTCAATCGTAGAGTACAAAATTACATACTCCCATTTATTTTTCTTATTATTCATAAAAGAGAGATTGGAAAATCTCTTTCTGTTGTTTTTTTTTTTTCCTCATCCCTCTATAGCAGAGAATAGTGGCTCTGGGTTCAACAACATAGGCAGTTAGACCATGGAGGCAGGATATCAAGAATAATAAAGGCTTAAATACTCTGGTTGGACTGCCCAGAGAAAGGGCTGATTGGAACAGAATACGATTGATTCTCATTATTCACAGCAGTTATGGTCTATGAAGTCCCCGTGGACACCGAATGAGTCAATACTGAACCACCGCTTCTAGGGGAAATATCCTGTTAGGTTCCTGAAAGCCTCTGGTCACATTTTCATCAATCAATCAATGTATACCTGATTTTATGGTGCATTTCTGCTTAAAGGCATTTAATATGCATTGTTGATTAATTAACCTTGAACTCACAGCCAACAGCCCTCTAACTCATGTGCCAAAGAAGGTTATTTAGCGTATGTTTTCTCCCTAATGGAGATCGCACTGGACAGCACAGCACTACATCTGGGGACTATTTTAAAGCAGCAAAATCACCAATAAAAAGCACAAACATGTGGCACTAAAGGGACCACAAAAAAAAAGACACCGGTTTACTGTATGAGCATCGCAACAAAAAGGCACAGTATCTCCTCGGTCGACCTCAGCTGGGCACGTGTGTATTGGGCTATGCACCTTTTTTTTTTGCCACTTTCACATCTGCAAATGACTGTGAAAATGCCATGCATATTGATTTGGGGTTACAGATACATTTTAGTGAGTCTGTGAACTTAACAATACAGAACCCATGAACAAGGAGGATTAACTCTATATACATTAGTGGGCAAACTGAGGTGACTGAAGTTGAATCCAGTTCAGGGCTCCACATTTATAATCATGATTATTCTGCATCAGCCTGGGTTCAGGAGGAAGCAGAAACAGATGGTTCCTAGGACATGTTTCCTAGTAAATGTGTTTTCCTATTAAATGTGAGAGGGGTGAGAAGCTTAACCCCTTGACGTAGCAATGGGAATTCTGGAGAAGAAAAAAAAAAACCTAAACCGTTTAAACCCAATGGCATAAATGGAGAATATAAAATGCTGAGTTGGCAAGTGAAAAGAGCGATTAAGTCCCTTAAGGGAAGTTGTGCCCCCTGCGATTTCTGTGATGTTTGAGGTATCCCTGGGCTGGTGTGAAGTACTAGACACCATTTCTGAAGGAGAAATAATGATCCTCTAATTGGGCAAAACTACAAGGAATCTGGATCTTGCTTTTGGATAAGGCCCCCCAAAAAAAAAAAATCCAAAGAAATAGAACTGTCTCTAGATTAACCTCTTAAAGAGTCCTAGTAAGTCTCAGCGCAGAACCTTATTTGAAAGAGCTCATCAGAGCTTGGCCAAACGGTCTGTAAACAAACATTGCTAAAATCCTAAACAAATGCAACAGAAAGCAATGAACATAAGACAACCTAGAAACGCCCTGTAATGCAGGTATTTTTACACCCATTGGATACTAAATATTGGTATTTTGTTGTTTTGAGGGTTGTTAAAGGTGTTGTAGAAATGAAGAAGTATTGCAAACATTAAGAATAGGACACACAAAGTAGTACGTGATGTTTAATCCATGGCAGTTACTCATATTTTCACCCTAGTTGTGAACTAAGCATTAATACATGGGGAGACAGAGGATCTCTCGAGGCTACTTTGCTTGGCAGACTTCTGACCATGAACAGCCATTGCAGTGGGCTTCTCTGCTGTAGTGGAGACCGTTACCTGCACAATAACTGTTCTTCCTCTTTTCCTTTCTAACAGAGCCTGGATAAAATACTACACTCCAAGCTTTGCCAGCAGTAGAATGTGGCCCCATGACTGAGTTCTGGGGAGTGGGGCTCCCCAGAAAGCTCTTTAAAGGGAACTAGCACAGTTGCCATACTCTTTTCCTTCCCCCTTCCCCTACACGATGGCTCTTGTGGACGTTTTGAAAATGTGAGGACAAGGGTTACACCCTAAGGACAGAGAAGCACGGAGGTCAGAGGAGACTGCCTCCCAGTTGGAATTGAGAAGCTCCCATACCAACGCTGGACTGTCTACTTCCAACGGGAAAAATAAATAACCCCTAAGTTGTTTAAGCCAGTGAGTTTGGAGTTTCTGTTACGAGCAGTCAAATGCAATTCCTAACTGATAGGCCCAGGGACAGTCTAGTGGGTCCCGGTGTGGAATATACTCAAGGATTTAGACCTTTTCTAAGAAATGAAAGTAACAGTTTACAGCACAAAATGTGGGCCTTCACACTGCTCTGGCGTGTGGATTTATGCGATCATTTTGGGGTCGTAATGGATAATGGCATTGAATCAATAAAAGTATGAGTTTAAGAAACAATGTTCTTTTTTTCATATCCTGGGTTTAAAATAGAACAGTCCTTGCTGAACACTGGGCACACATATTTTTTTTCAGGAGGTGAGTTTCTAGGTTTTAGGGTCATACCTTTGATTCTGGGTAATCCCATCTAAAGTGGCCTTTGTAAATAGATATTAAGCTTCACTTAAACTGAGTTAAAACGTTTTGCTTCTTTGCCTTCATTTTGGTTGACAGCAGACCTCGTCCCCATTCCTGGAAAGAATGTTGCCAATTTCCTGTTTAACAAATGATGGTGAAGAGAGGCAGTGGGTGAGGCGTCAGACGTCCTACCTATGAAAATAGGGCACAAGCTTTGCTAAAAAAGGATAAAGATGAAAGGTCTCTAAGTGGCGGTGTCTCCATCCGTTGTTTAGGGCGGGCGACGCTGACTCACTGTCCTGGTGGCCAGGGGAAATCCTGTATTTCCCTCTCTGGGGCTTTCAGTTTAATGTTGCTTAAGAGAGGCAGGCATTTCATTGTTCTTCTGGAGCCTTGGTGTCACTCTTCCAGACTTGCTTGTGCCAAGTTTCAGGTGGCCTCTGTAAATCATGTCATTGGAAATTGGGGACATAACTTTTTCTACTTCTATTGTTTGGACACCGGGTAGCATTGTGTTCCTAGGCACACGTACATCTGTCTACTGACCTGGGACATTTCAGATGGTCTTCATGGGAACCTCCTTCCATGTTCACCTGTCATTCTCAAGTAGATCTGACCCTAGTCTTTTCATCATTTTAAGAAAACTTTATGTCTATTGTCAATTATTTATTTCATCATATAAAGGAAGTACTCTGTAAATTGTCAGTCTTTTGCAATATCATGCACACAATGCTATTCTCATTAATTTATTGGAAAGAAACCAAAAAAGTTTCAGACATGATGTGTACCTTAAATGGATGAAAAGAGTAAGACAACCAACTTGAGAATCAGATGGCCTGGCACTTAACCTAATTTCTCAGTCATACAACTGCAACTGAAAACCGTGAAGGATTCAGTGTGAAGCTGCGTGGATCATGGTCAGGGAAGAATTCACCAAGAAGGTGATGAGTGATTTGAGGGGTTAAAGTTTATGTAGGTTCTAAAGTAGGCGGGAAAACAAAAAACAATTCCAGCAAGAAACAGGGTATGCAAAAGCTTGGAATCAAAACTGAACACATGCTGGCAGAAAACAGTAAATAAAAAACCTGCCAAAAAGGAGGATTTGCAAAAGAGAACTAGTAACGTTTTAAATCCTTTGGGTGAGGCTACGTTATGGAAAGTGTTGGACTCAACCTACTAGGAAACAGAGAAACTTTAGTGATGCTCAGAGACAAGGTGAAACAATGTTTAAGAAGAGAAATTTAGCAAGTGTTCATTATTAATATCATGCTTACAAAGCAAATGAATCGTCAAATTAAAATAAAGTAGAGATGTTTGAAATTACTTAAAAGGATAAGCAATTTACTCACATTAAAGAATTTATTTTTGGACGATTAAGCTGCTCTGTCCATATTACAGAATGATGAAACTGGTTGGTTAAAAAAATAAATTGTTTATTGTAATACTCTAACATTTCTGATGAAGAATTTCCTCTTGGCTATCCACTCTAGTTCACTCCCTGTCATCTCCAAAAAAAATGCACCCTGGCAAAAACAGTCTGATGCAGGTCACACAATTTAATTTTTTTAAAAAAACGTTCTGTAATTTAAACTTAAACTTGGTAACTTCCACTAGTTCTTCTGAATTAGTGAGTCAGTGTAAGCAAACTCCAGTTTATGCTCTAGGTTGTAGCTCGTTGACAAACCTTTATGTACAGGGACGTCATTTAAAGGTCCATATAATAAACTGAGCTTGTTGCTATGTCCACTGCGTAATCTGCTTTCCAGTTCAGCTGCTTCACACAACAATTTGCACTTGGCAGCCATTTTTGTCCCAAGTTCAGTTATTTGATAACTTTTAATTCATTGTATTTAAGTTGCTGTTTCACTCTCTCTTCCCAGTTTATTTTTTATATTGCTATTCCTTTCATCTAATTATTTTATTATTATTTTTATTGACGTATAGTTGATTTACAATCTTGTGTTAGTTTCTGCTGTACAGCAAACTTTCTTTTCTTTCTTTCTGGCTGTGTTGGGTCTTCACTGCTGCACGCGGGCTTTCTCTAGTTGCGGTGAGCGAGGGCTACTCTTCGTTGTGGTGCACGGGCTTCTCATTGTGGTGGCTTCTCTTTGTTGCAGAGCATGGGCTCTAGGGCATGGGGGCTTCAATAGTTGTGGTGCATAGGCTCAGTAGCTGTGGCTCATGGTCTCTAGAGCACAGGCTCAGTAGTTGTGGCACACGGACTTAGTTGCTCTGTGGCATGTGGGATCTTCCCGGACCAGGGCTCGAACCTATGTCCCCTGCATTGGCAGGCGGATTCTTAACCACTGTGCCACCAGGGAAGTCCCAATACATATGTATACATTCTTTTTTGTATTCTTTTCCATTATGGCTTATCCCAGGACATTGAATATAGTTCCCTGGGCTGTTTCTACCCAGTTTATTTTTGTTTACTATAATATTGCTTATTTCTTCAGGTTCAATGAGCTATTCTTTAAATCCTGTAAAATTAATGGAGTTAATCTTTCTTATTTGGTATCTTGGTTATTTCCCACAGTGCTACTCCTGAGTGAAATCTCTCTGTCATTTTGAGAACAATTTAATATTACAAAATCTTCCAATATCTATCTTGTGATTGCTACTCACGGCTGTCAGAATTCCTGGCACACAAAGCAATGGCCAGTAGGTTCAAGTACAATAATTTTCAATTATATTCCTTATTACTATACCAAATACCTTTACTCAAGGACTTAAAATGTAAAACCCAGTCATCTGAGGAATAACCTGGTCAAATCTTTGGATATACCTTCTCTCAACTGGGAAAAGAAATGGTGATTTCATTCTTAATTTAGAGAATGTTTTGGCTATATGTGACCTTTTAGTTTTGAAATTTTTCAATTTGCATGTTGTCTTTATCATTTGCATACAATTTGTATATTGCAGAGTCTTGTTCTCACATCAAAGTCAGTTTTAATATGAAAAGGTTTTGGCATCATTAAATGTCTCACTGACATGGTTTGAACTGCCAATGTTAAGACAGAGAAGGTCTCAGCTCAGTAAAAATGGTCTGGGAAACACAGACAAGAATGACCTCTTCACTGATGCAAAAAAATACAGCTTCTTTCAAGCCTTTCAATATCCCTTTTTATCCCCTTGAATTAGAAGAGCAATGTCTCTGTTGTCATTCACCCTGTGTTCTGATTGGTTCACCCATCAGGAAAATCCAGGAAGTTTCAGTGTCCAAAGTTTTATTGGGTTTCATCTGGAAATCAAGCAGGACCCTGAGGGGCCTCCCCGGGTACAAAAGTCCCTTTATGTCCCCCACTTCTTGTTTATAGAATAAAAGGCTTTAGCCTCCTGGGCCTTCCCCAAGTTCCAAAGAGCAGACTCCAGCAGTTAGAGAGTAGGACAGCAGAGCCACAGGACTCATAGTTCCCCCCGAAGGGTTATGAATAACAATCTGAGACATATCTCTGAGTTGTTCAGTAGAAACTAATCCCCTCCCCCAGGTGGACTACATGAGGGCCACAAGCATGGAGACCCTAGAATGGTTGGGACCAGAAGTTTGAGATTCCTGAAACATCACCTTGTTACCTCACCACCAACCAATGAGAAGAAGGTCCACAAGCTGATCGCCCATCCTACAACCCTCTCCCCTAACACTGTCTTTAAAACCCTTGCCTGAAAGCTGTCAGGGAGTTCGGGTCTTTTGAGCACGTGCAACCCCTTCTCCTTGTTTGGTGGCCTGCAAATGAGCCCTGACTTTGCTGCAAACACCTGCTGCCGGAGTTTGGCTCTCTGACTTCTTTCGCACAAGCTCTTGCTCTGTAGCAATTACGTAGAGACAGTTGACTGAATCCCTGGCCATATGATTTGTGGTTCATAATCCAAGGTTGATCTTTCCAGCATGACCAGCCCTCATGCTGGTTAGATCATGAAACTAACCAGGGTCCCCCCACGAGTCACCCATGTCTGATCCCAGGGTTTCTACCAAGAATAACAAACACACTCTTATCACTTAAAAACTTCCAAGGATTTGGAATCTCCCTCCCAGGAACCAGGGACAAAGACCAGTCAGATTCTTTGTTATACAACAAGGTTCAATAAATGTAACTACTTTTATTAATGTTGTTATTCCCTGAGTATCATAATAACTTTGTGAGGTAGGGACAGCTTTTCATATAAACTTTCACACTCTGATTTTTAAAGATGAGAAAAGAGTAGAGATGGGAGGGCGTGTTCTACTCAAGACAAAATTTTAAGACCCTTTGGGAATCCAAACACTTTAAAAACGTAAAGAGAATGCTAGGCACTTTACACATTTTCAGTTTTCAGATTTGTAAGCAAAAGTGTAAACATGTATCATCTTTCTATAAATTAAGTCAAATAAAAAACGTGTAGTTGAATTCTGGGCTAATTATGTATAACAACTATTAAAAAATAACTTCCATGGGAAAGCTGAATAACTCATTTTTGGAATTAAAAATAGACACAAAAGTAAGCCAGATCCTCCAAATACAAGATACAGATGTTTTCCATACGCTGTTGACAACTATTATCGCTGTTGGCAACCAAGGAGAGTGAACTTCTGTCAAAATGCCTTGGATTTCACTGTATCACTATAGGTTTGATTTACCTCGTATTACTGCCAGAGAAACAATAACAGACTTACAAAGATTACATTAGCATTTTTATACCTTTGTAACCTTGGGCGAGATCACGGCTTTGCATCCTATTAAGGAAAAATAAAGATACTTTAAAAGCGTTCTGCTACAATTATAAGATGTAAGGCATCTCCTGGTTCACTTACTTACACCAGCTGGATCCTGACTCAGCACATGAGCCATACTAGAAACAAGATTTGCTTCATCACAGGAGGACGCAAAGAGAGGGTCACTTTAACAGGCTTTTGAGAAGAGATCCGGCCTCCTTCCTTCAGACCGTTAGACAATTCAACAACATTTTACATTTGAGACAATTGAGGCCAAAAGCTAGGTAATTTGATCACTGCTCTACGGTAGATCTTGTTTAAATCAGAATGCTACAAAAACCACTTAGTTAGGTCCTGCTGTATAGCACAGGAAACTATACTCAATTTCTTGTAATAACCTATAATGGAAAAGAATCAGATGAATCGCTTTGATGTACACCTGAAACTAACACGACACTGTAAATCAACTATGTTAATACCTCAATACAAAATTTTTAAAAATCAACTTAAGCCCCAAAGTCCATGAGTTTAAAACATTTCCCAGCAATCCCTCCACTTTACATGAAAGCGTAAGTGATAAAAACTGTTAAGAGACTATTTATTAGGAAGCCATGATTTCTCCGAAAGGAAATCATTGTTTTACACATTTTGAGTTTCCTATTTTGCATCAGATTTAAGTAGACACTTGGCTTGTCAGGTTGCTTGTGTTCGGTTAGCATGATTTATTTAGATGATTATCTTCAAGTTTTAAGAGAAACTGGTCCTTCTGTGGTGTTGGAAACTCTTTGTTAATATAATGCTTCAGAATCATAAATCATCAAAGGGGACTGTTTGGTTACTATGGAACTCCAGAAGAAATTATTTTCTTCTGTTTTTTTTTCTGCAAGAAAAGACTGTAGAGAGAGGTTGGATCTAAGGACAGAGACAGATGCAAAGAGCAGAAAAGCACCAGAATGTTTCCACTTCTGGGTAAAGGGGAAGATAAGGTGAAGTCCAACCATAGCAATGCAATTGGTCATCTTTGTGGTATAGAGTCCCTAAAAAACCCCTCTTTGGTAAGATCTGGTTTCTGCAGAATTCTTCACTAACACTAACTCATTATTTTACCATGAACTCTCTGTTATTTAATCTTCAGACTAGGATTGTGAGGTAGAAAGATTCATCCTTTATTTCAGATATTCTTAGGAGTGTGGAAAAGTGGTGTATGTTAGCTGGCGCTCTTCTAGGAAACAATTTAACCAGAAAAAAGAATTGGGAAAGATTTCCCAGACTGTGGTACTTCACTTTGTAAAACATCCTTATTTGCCACCTCAAATCAATTTTGGGGCCAGGAGTGTTTTTAATAAGTAATTATTATCTTCTAAATAAAAAGAGTCTTTAATCACTAACAGGAAATTTTATAGTTCAATGAATGCAAACTCAAAACTATTGCCAACTTGTAAAATAACCTTAAGATATCTAACTTGAGAATATTTACCATATCTTCATCTCCCTGGCTTTCGAAAGCAAAGAAAATTTGGAATTCTTCTCAGTTCTCAGAACAATGTAGAATGCTTATAAAAAACCCAAGGTGGATGAAGTTTTGTCTTCTATTTAGTTTCTAAACAGAAAGTGCCCCCTACATATGTGTATAAAGACCTCTTGAGATTGGTCTACAATGGAGAATAGTTTCAAGGATAAAAACAGAAATGTGTTTATTATACTCATTTCCTACTGAGAATATAAATGAGTAGAGACCTTATTATTAAATCCCTTCGAATTGGATTCTTTCCTCCAACAACTCACATTTACTACTGTTAGTTCCAGTTTAAAGTCCATATGAATCAGATGTGAGGAAGGAAATGCTCTATTCATATGAAATTTCGGCAGTGATTTATACACGGATGCTTCGGGCAAAAAGTAAGATGAAAGTACTTTATACCCCATTTAGAATTCTTTTCCACAATTCATAAGTAAAATTCCTTCTCACTGTGGTTATTGAGTTTAAAGCCACTTAAAACCCTGAAAAAGATCATGGAAGGGGTGTTCTCTACTTGGACTCAGTCCCATCCGACCATAGAAAATGCTTAGGCAGAAGGTTTGGAGTCTCAGAGGCAAAAGGAGATGTAAGAAATTAGCTAAGATGACTAGACCAAAGACCCAGTAGATAGTCTTACTTGATTTCTGTGGTGGGGTAGCGGGTTAAAAGATGGGAACAATTGGACAGGTTGGATTTTGGAGAGCCTTGAAAACTAGACTGAAAATTTATTGTTTTTCACTTACCAATGGTAAGTCATTTTATGTACTTGAGGAATGAAATAATCCAGTACATGCAGTATTTCAAGAGAATTAGCTTGATAATGGTGTACTGGTTGAATTGTGTACAGAGAGGACAAATTTTGGATTCACCAGAATTGCAACCATAAAGATCTGTGTAATTAGGAGGAGGGATGGACAGGGAGGTAAACTTGAATAGTAATTCAAACTTTCAAAGAAATGAGAAAAGACTTTGGTGAAAATTCAAAGAAATGAGAAAAGACTTTGGTGAAAATATGGGCGTGTCAGGAGATGGAAGAATAGAGCATAACTGCAAAGCTTCCAGCCTTCAAAATTGAGATGGTGGACAGAGTAAGACCTTTGTAAATGTTTGTGATTTGCATTTAGATTTAGGTTAGGAGGACCAGTTTGATTTGGGCGTGCGGAGTTTGCGACGACCATAGGACATCCAACTGGATGTATTTAGTAGGCTGTGTGAGTGGTATGGTAGTCAACTATGTAAAAGTATCAGTAGTGGCTAATTCTCCAAGGGAATTAAAATGAGAGAGAAGGGATAAGAAAGACCTTTAATGAAAGAAAACAAAATATGTGCCATGAAAGCAGGGTGAAGGAAAAGGAAGAGAAGTAGGGGGAGGAAGAGAATGGTGTGAATCTATGGAAACAGAGATAGAAGAGAGTGAGGAAGAGATGGATACCAGGTTCAGACCTTTCACCAACGTCAAGGACATGAAATTTGAGAATTGGTCACCTTGGAGGGAACAGTCAATGGAATGGTTAGAGTACAAGTCAGAACATAGCAGTTGAAGGTGAAGTGGGATGTTGTAAATTACAGGAAGAAATGAAGAAACTGGAAGGTGTAAAGGAGATTGCAACTACAGAAACAGCAGGGGCAGCTGAAAGGGTTTATTTTAGGACTTGAGATTCTTGGGGCTCGGGAAAGCTTTTGAACCTGGAGTTGGGAGTCTACTTATTTTGAAATACAGTATTACAAGGTGCCATGAGGAGCCTGGTAATGGGTCCATTTCTGTAAACTGATTTTTGGTTTTATGTTTGTGGCTTGAAATGATGAGTTTCAAGGATCAGCTCACATAAATAAGAGGGAGAAAGAAGGGATGGTAAACTACTCTTTGTACTCAACTTCATTGCAAAAGGCAGCCTCACAACCCCCTTCGAACTGGTTGGAAGCCAGCATCTTCAGAGCCTACTTACTTCCTGCTCAAACCATGAGGATAGACTGAAACCAGATGTGTTGTGACCTCCTCAAAACATATACACAGGCAGGAGGCCATAATATACTGTTTAAATACAGCCCATGTGTCACTAATGCAGACCCTCATTTTCCATGATGTACCGACAGAGCGGGGGCCCAGCCAACTGCAAAAGCTCCAGGCTAGAATTTTACAAAGAACAAGTTCCCCTGTGCGTGAACAGCTAAGTCACGAGTGGTCCCTCTTCAGCACTGAGATGTTTCACCTTAAAGCTTCAGCCACCTAGGAGAAACCCAACATATAATCATGACCCTTTTCATTTTTCTTATAATGAAAAGAAGAAATGAAGCATCTCTGAAAGGTCAACTTTCAGAAACAGGAAAAGACAAACAAATGAGTGGTTTTTGTTGTTTTGTGTTTTTTTTCTTTTTCAACATGACTTAAGTAATAGAGTCCTACCCTTGTGGTTCTGGTTCACCATCCAGTGCATCTCTCATTAGGAATTCTATTTTTTTTTTTAATTCAACTTTGACATTTTTTCTTTATTTGTTTTCATTGCTTCTTTTAGACCACCCAGAAAGTATTTTTCTTTCATTTTTTGTCTTCACACACACATACCTCTTTCTCTCTCTCTCTCTCTCTCTCTCCCTCTCTCTCTCTCTCTCTCTGATTTTAAAAGACTTAGGCAGTGTTTCATTTTTTACCTTGAAGTTTCAAATCAGCAAACATGTACTGAATACCAACTATGCACTAATCAGCCATTTATCCTTATTTTATGTTCGAAATATCTATATTGCTTTGGGGGAAAATGATAAAGCGTCCATGTTGAAAGATCTAAAGAACAAAAATATAAAAAATCTTTCAGATCCCACCATCCAAATGCAACCAATATTAAACACTCATTTGCTATCTAGTCATGCATATTTAGAAATATATACGTTTATAATTTTGCTAACTGGGATCATATATATTTTCTATAAGCAGCTTCTTTTACTCAGTATGCCATGGATATCTTTCCTGGTCAAAATGCATCACAAGGTCATCATTGTCAATAGTTATATTACATGATATACACACACTGTAATTTTCTTAACTAATCTCCCAGTGCTGATAATCCAAGTTATGATTATTTTTCTATTCAAATTTCAAGAAGCAACCTTATACATACATAATTTTTTTTCCTCTAAGCCCTTGCTGTTTGTCGGTGGGTCAATAACTCTTTTCCCTTGGGGCTTTCTCTACGTGCTCCAGATGGTCCTACAGTTGGCTTGAGAGTGATCTTTAATATTACAAGCTTTGGGCTTCCCTGGTGGTGCAGTGGTTGAGAGTCCGCCTGCCCATGCAGGGGATACGGGTTCGTGCCCCGGTCCGGGAAGATCCCACATGCCGCGGAGCGGCTGGGCCCGTGAGCCATGGCCGCTGAGCCTGCACGTCCGGAGCCTGTGCTCCGCAACGGGAGGGGCCACAACAGTGAGAGGCCCGCGTACCGCAAAAAAAAAAAAAAAAAAAAAAAAAAAATACAAGCTTTCATGAAAGCCACATTTTATGTGCTGTTCTGGGCAGATGAGATCAAACGATGGAAGCTTCATGAAGGCAGATTATGGGTCAATACTCAGAAGCATGTCTCGAAATAACTATGTTAAATAAATGAGATAATATAGGCAAGAAGTATGCTGCAAGTTGTATAGCCCAATACTTGTTAAAACAAATACCATTATTCTGATGTAATTAAGGAAGGAATTACTTCTTTAAGTGGTGAATTCCTAGGTCTTTGCGACATTTGTATTGAAGCTGGGTGAATAATTTCAGCAATTATAAGACATGTTGTTCTTAAGTGGAAGTTTGAGCAGACTGACCTCTTATATATGTATCACCCTCCCAGAAGTTTCTAAGATTCTAAAGTGGAGCACATATTGAATTGGGCTTTAACCTCACCACCACCTCCTTAAATCTTTCCTCCCCAAAACGTATTTATGCTTCAACAAGGGATTTTTTTGAACCTCCTTAACCTCACCACCACCTCCTTAAATCTTTCCTCCCCAAAACGTATTTATGCTTCAACAAGGGGTTTTTTTGAACACCTTAATATTGGCAGAATCTTGGCAGGTAGGCAGAGGGAGATATTTGGAGTTAGGTAAGCATTTCAGACTGCCTATTTAAATCACAACTTTTCTATTATCTATTTGGAAGTTTCCAACTCAGATTTCATGGGTCTCAAATAGGATCAACTTCCATCCTAAACACACACACAGAGTTTCAGCCTATAAAATTTTCTGGTTTGAAGGTCATTGGGTGGATGAAGAAGAAATAGCAGCAAGAATGTAGGCTGAAAAAAATTGCACAACCTAAAAGTTGAGAATTATGTTTTATTCAGCAGACATTCGGAGGACTTCAAGCCTGGGACACAGCATGCCAGAGAACTCTGAGAGGCTGCTCCCAAGAGGCAAGGGGGGCGAGCCAGAACATACAGGAGTTTTTGCAACAAAAAGCAGGAAGTCGGAATATCAAAAGATTACTGTTAATTAAAGAAAACCAGACATCTCAAGTTAATGAAATTAGCACTGTTTTTCTATACATGGGAAGATGCAAAGTCTGGGCTCACTGGAACCATTCCTTTGAAATGCACCTCAGCTATCGGGGGCCAGTATCCTGTGCTTCTCATCCTAAGTCTCTTCAGGTGCACAGTTGGGGCAGCTGTCACGTGATGGCCTGATGGCTGCAACGTCCTTTGTTTACTGATATGGCAGCAACATTTTTCATTCACAAGAAGAAACATGCACATTCCAATATCCTATTATATCCACAGTTATGAATCATGAAAAGGTAGCATACACCAGACATCAAGGCACATGTAAATGAAGGTTGTCAGTCACAACCCTGGAGGTGGGGGGCGCTGTGTTTTGGTAGTGAATTCCTCACAACAGCCCCAAGAACAGCTGTCCTTCTAGGAAATGACAGTCCATCTCTGTCCATCTCTGCCCAACTCCTAAGAACCAGAACCAGACGGCATGCATAGAATCTCAACAACAATGTGCTTAACCTTGTTCATACAAATCAATTAATGGGAAATAGTATCACCCCACCAAGCAGGAAAGGCCTCATTATTGTGGAGTGAAGATTTGTACTTGGAAATTTAATATCTCTCAATGTAGAAACTTTCTCAGAGTTTGACTTTTTTTTTTTTTAAATTAATTAACTATTTAGTTACTTTTGGCTGTGTTGGGTCTTCGCTGCTGTGTAGGCTTTCTCTAATTGCGGTGCGCGGGCTTCTCATTGCGGTGGCTTCTCTTGCTGCAGAGCATGGGCTGTAGGCACGCGGGCTTCAGTAGTTGCGGCACGCGGGATCAGTCGTTGTGGCTCTCGGGCTTAGTTGCTCCGCGGCATGTGGGATCTTCCCGGACCAGGGCTCGAACCCGTGTCCCTTGCATTGGCAGGCGGATTCTTAACCACTGAGCCACCAGGGAAGTCCCCAGAGTTTGACTTTTTAATAAAAGAGTGTCCTCAAGTAAAGGGCAAAATCCGTATATTTTGCTAGTGGCTAGCTCTTCGTATCCCGTTATTGGCCTCTGAGCCATTCTTCGAAGAATATGGTGAAATAAAAATGAAATAATGTATGTGCAAGTTCTTTGAAGAGGTAAAGACTACCTGATGTTTAGTAAAGATAGCGATAGTCTTCACTCTCTCTGCAAAGTCCTGCAAAGTGCTCAGGGTGTGAGGAAGAGTCCAGAAAAAGGAAGGGGCTCCTAGAACAGAAGGAGTTTGCATTCGCCTGCAGCTCTTGTTTCTTTTTAAATTATGCCACACCCTGAAATAGTGTGTGATTCTCTTTTCAAAATATTTGCAATGGTTTTCCATAGCGTGAAGCGTATGCTTTTTAGTTGGAGTAGTCTTACCTAAAGGGTTATTCGGCTATACGTGTGTACAGGGGTATTGAAAGCTGTAAGGTAAAATATTTGCCTACAGGTTGGATTTTCTAGAAGTTTTGGTAAAAGAATGCCAAAATTATTATCGTAAAATGAAAATAAATAGAATGGAGTTATTTTATTTTATTTTGAAAATTATCCATACAAATTGTTATCATAAAACTTGAAATTTTTCCCTTTACAGTCAAAAGAGAATAGAAGTGTGAATGAAAAGTGTTGCCTGTCATATCAGCAAACAAAGATGCTGAGGCCATCAAGCTATCAGCCACTGCTGCCGCCACCAGTGAGCCTGAGGGCACTCAGGATGAGAAGCACAGGATACTGGCCCCAGTAGCTGAGGTGCATTTCAAAGGAATGATTTCAATAAGCCCAGACTCTTGCATCTCCTCATACATAGAAAAACTCTCAATTCCTTAACTTGAGATGTCTGGTTTTCTTTAATTAACAGTAATCTTTTGATGCTCTGACTACCTGCTTTTTGTTGCAAAAACTCCTGTATATCCCAGCTCCCCCCTTGCCTCTTGGGAGCAGCCCCTCAGAGCTATATGACATGCTGTGTCCTGGGCTTGAAGTCTTCAGAATGTCTGCTGAATAGAACATAATTCTCAACGTTTAGATTGTGCATTTTTTTTCTTCAGTCAATAGAAACATTCCTATATTCTCACCAGCCTTGGGCATACTTCTGTGGAAAATTTTGAGAGGCATGAACCTAAGAGTAGAGGACAGACTCCCAGCCTGGTATTCAAGCCCCTTCATAATGTGTTCTCAATATTCCTTTTTGAACTTTTTCCACTACCTTTCTCTCTGAAATCTGAACAGCAGTTGGCAAGTCCACCCCTGGACTGGATAATGAGCCATGCCAAGCTCTACACACGCCTCACCCAGTTTCCCTCCCAGGAAACTTCCTTTCTGTCACGTCTGGTTCTCCAAATTCAGCTCCAGTAAACTCTTCTGTAACCCCCAATCCCTTGGTGGTTTTTTACTTTTTTTCACCTTGTTTGTCATTAGTGGCAAAATACATTACCTGGTTACAAAGCATATAGCTTCTCATTTTCATTGTATGTACTGTCTACCCAATTTAGACTGAATATTCCCAGAAGGGAGGACTTTTATTATTCTTCCTAACCCTTGATACAGTGTCAAGCACTTTGGAAAATCGATGACAATACATGGACAGCACTTTAGAAACCATTGAATCCGAGTTCCTCCTTTTATAGATAGAAAATAGAGACCAAAATTAGAGAAAAATGAGAAAACCTGGAGGATAATACAGAAGAGGGATGTTCATTTACTCTTTTGCCTTTACTTCTGTTAGAGATTAGTTTTACATGAAGCCCCGTAGCAACTGAGAGAGAGAGGCTGTTACTATAGCCTGTGGCACATAGGTTAAGTCAGAAATATGGAATTTTGTCTAATAGAAAAGATTGCTTCCTTCTGGCCTCTGAGGATCTTTCATGTAGATCTGAAATAAGTCTGGTATTTCCTGAAAGCAGGAGGCATGCATTCTTGTAATTTTGCTCATCTCTCCCCAGCATTAGTGTGGCCTTCATTTTGGGCATGGATCTGTGCTTGGAGTTTTACCCATCCCTATGCAAAACCATAAATCTCACACCAATCCTCTGAAAATTTCTCTACAGTCTTTTCTGAGATTCTTACATCACCACTAAATGTGTTTGTTTAGGTGTGTCAAGTCTCCTAACTTAGGGTGATGTCATTTGAGAAGTTGGTGGAGGGTGAAAGTTGAGAGAAGTGAAGATGTTGGAGATTGGAAGTGAGACTTGTGGATACTGGTGAACAACTTGAGAGAGAGGGCAGGCAAAGTAAGAGGAAATCAGTCATGTATTATTTTCTTTAGAAGAATAACATTGGTATATGCACCCTGTATTTATTAGCTCATTGAATCCTCATAACTAACCTATGAGGCAGGTACCATTAGAGTGAGAAACTGGGTTCCAGAAAGGTTAGAACCCAAGTAGGCCAGCTGAATAGGTGTCAGCACCCATATCTGAGCCCAGGAAGTCCAGGTCCAGAGCTACATATGCTTCTATCTATGACACTACAGTGCCTCTCAAAGGAGATAAGGTATACACACACACACACACACACACACACACACACACACACACACACACAGAGGAATATTACTCAGCCATAAAAAAGAATGAAATGCTAATTGTTAATCAACTATACTCCAATATAAAATAAAAATGAAAAAAAGAATGAAATCATGCCAGTTGCAGCAACATGGATGGACCCAGAGATGATCAAACCAAGAGATGTCAGACAGAGAAAGACAAATATCATGTGATATCACTTATATGTGGAATCCAAAAAAAAGGATACAAATGAACTTACTTACAAAACAGAAATAGACTCACAGACATAGAAAACAAACTTATGGTTACCAAAGGGGAAAGGGGGGTGGAAAGAGATAAATTGGGAATTGGGGATTAACAGATACACACTACCATATATAAAATAGATTAAAAAAACAAGGACCTACTGTATAGCACAGGGAATTATATTTGATATCTCTAATAACCAAGTGAGATGGATAGGAGGTGAGTGAGGCAAAGAACTGGAAAAGGAGAAGCCCACTAGAAGATGATGCCTGTAATCCAGTGATTCATTGGTACTCAGGTTAAACGGGAAAAAACATGGCCATGAAAGACTGGAAATCTAGGACTGACCAGAATGAAAGTTGAAAAAAGGAAAATGACCCAAAGTTTGCAATCAGAGAGTTGAAATAGTGGAAGTGTTAGCAACAGGAATGAGTCTGTGTGGGATGTGTGGAATGTGAGAGCTCTGAGCGGGAACTGTGACTGAGTCACATTTGTACCCCAACTCCCATCACTTGTGACTTCTCAGTAAACAAAGAATATGAGAATGAAAGAATGAGCTTGAAATTTTCTTTTTTGAGAAAGAGGAATCACTTTTAGGGGAAGGGGATGTGCTCAGTTTTGTAAAATGACTTTGCTTAGGCTGCCATAACGTAGTACCACAGACTAGCTGGCTTAAACAACAGACCTCTATTTTCTTGTAATTCTGGAGAGCAGAAGTCCACGAGCAAGGTGTCGGCAGGTTTGGTTTCTTCTGACGCCTCTCTCCTTGGCTTACAGATGGTCGTCCTCTCCCTGTGTCCTCACAAGATCTTCCCTCTGTGTTAGTCTGTGTCCTAATTTCCTCCTGTTTTTTTTTGTTGTTGTTGTTTGTTTGTTTGTTTGTTTTTGCGGTACGCGGGCCTCTCACTGCTGTGGCCTCTCCCGTCGCGGAGCGCAGGCTCCGGACGCGCAGGCTCAGCGGCCATGGCTCACGGGCCCAGCCGCTCTGCGGCATGTGGGATCTTCCCGGACCGGGGCATGAACCCGTGTCCCCTGCATCGGCAGGCAGACTCTCAACCACTGCGCCACCAGGGAAGTCCCCTAATTTCCTCTTTTCGCAAGAACACACTCATATATGGTAGTAGAACACCAGTCATATTTTTAAGAACACCAGCCATAGGACTTCCTTTTACCTTAATTACCACTTTAAATGCCCTATCTCTAAATGCAGTCACATTCTGAAGGTACTGGAGGTTAAGACTTTAACATATAAATTTAGAGGGAGACACAATTCTGCCTATAACAGATGGTTACCCAAATGCACATTCCACAAGAAACAGGATATTCAAGATTATAACCTGGGGAAGAGTACCACACTGAAGAGAGTGATTTGAAGAACTTAAAAGTGGATGAATATGTACAATGGAATATTACTCAGCCATAAAAAAGAATGAAACCATGCCATTTGCAGCAACATGGATGGATCTAGAGATGATCCTACTAAGTGAAGTAAGACAGAAAGAGAAAGACAAATACCATATGACATCACTTATGTGTAGAATCTAAAAAAAAGATACAAATGATTTCATTACATGATTAAAACTGTTTTATAGTATTAATAAAAATGAATAAAGTTTATTTTACCTTTTAAAAAACTGCTTATGATATGTGGACTTTAAAAGCATCTTTAAACTGATTTCTAGCTGCGTTTTACTGTAATCAGAAAAAATATTCCGCATGGTATTCTTTGAAATTTGTTGAGATTTGTCTTATGGATAAGAACATAATCTTATTTTGCAAATAATCTATGTACTCTATAATGATATACTCTATAGTTTTGGCTTATAGGATTATAACCACGACAATTTCATCAGGTTTGCTAGTCATGTTATTCAAATCTTCCATATGCTTACTGATTTTTTTTTGTATACTAGTTTAATCAATTACTGATAAATTTGTGTTGAACTTTCTCACTATATAAAAAAAAGGGATAATGAAGCCATGAGACTTACAGTCTTGCATGCCAAATTGCTTCTAATAGAAAAAATATATATATATATACATACATATATAAACAAACATGGGAGTTTCTCAGATAAGATTTGGGATTGACTGAAGCTAGGTGGGTCCTGGAAATAATGCAGAGAATGGATCTAAGTCATTAGTACACTCACAATCCAAACAGTGCCTATCAGAGGAGTTCCCAACCTCTGCCCCAGTTGTGTGGGTTTCAGGACCATTACTCAGCTGAGCTGCACCATTGTCCCTAGGCAAAGACTCATGTGGCAAACAGATTTGGTGAGTTCCCCGTCTACAAGAGAAATGTTAGGTGTGTGACTGTCACCCTAACTATTACTGAAACAAGGTTAACACTGTTTTCTCAAAAGAAAAATTTGTGTGTTTGCTGCATCTTAAAATCAAAGGCACTGTCTCTTCCATCCTGGTATCTTTCACTGTCCTCTCTGTTCTAATACTGCGTTTGTATAGTTGGGTCCACCTGGTAGGATTGCGCCAGTAGCGTTCTCCCAGCAACTAGCTCTCAGATTTGTGCCAAATCATGGCTATTTTGATGTCAGTGTTACAAAGGTAAGTCCAGTGGTCTCTAAATTGGCTTAGTGAGGAGGAAGAAAGGAAAAAAAATAGTTGCACTTTGCTACCAGGAAAAGCCATAATGTTGATTTTCCTGTTTGAAGCACTGCTGTTCATTGGTAAGGGTCTCAGGAAGGTGTAGGAATTAAATATAAGATCAATACCTTGTAAAGGCTTCGCCTTACACAGGAGATCTTAAACAAAGACCTACAAACATGGCTTTTTTTTTACATAATCTGGCCCATGTTGACCTCTCCTGGACGTCCCTAGCTTGTCAGCACTCCACAGGGTTTCTCCTATCACCTATCTGCACTCAACAGGGTTTCTCCTATCATCACCTGTCAGCCCCAACCCAGCCCATCCCATCTCACCGACTGCTGCCACTCTGGAGATTTCTGTTCCAATAGATTCCGTCATTGAATTTCATACCAAGTTGGGTCCTTCTGCTTATATCCTTTTAGAACCCCGTGTTACTTTTCCTCCATAGCTCTTGTTAAATATGACTATTTGATTAATATCTAGCAACTTCAAAGGACTGGAAGCTCCACAAGGGGCAGACATCATACCTACTTTATTGGCCAGTCGATGCCCAGTGTCTAGATCAGTGAAGAATCTACCAGCTGTGGGATCAACATATAATTAGTGCATATATTTCTATGCCTATAGGTATTTGACTTGTCTTTTCAGGACCTCAGGTTTCTTTGTACGTTTGTTTGATTTTAATAACAAGTAGCATGGAACGGTGGAAAGATCACAGATTGTGGAATTAGACACACCTAGTTTAAATTGAGCTGTTACATTTTATTTGTGTAGATTCAGATGAGAGAGATACCAGTAACTGATGTTCAGTTCTCATCCTCTTTGATCTTTCAATCGAATGTTCACTTTTACTTGAAAGTGTCCCCTTGGCTTTGTGGTCTCACTGTCTTATATTCTCCTCCTAAATCTCTGAACACTTCCTAGGTTTTCTTTCCTTGTCTCCAGAGTTGCATTCTGTGTCTTCTTCACATTGGGCACCCTTTATACAGAGCACTCATTTTTCTCTTGTAGCTTTAGCTGTCCCAATCTGAATTTTTCAGCTGCCTCACTGATACCTTCATGAGAACACAATAGGAAAGTATTGTAGTTAACCCCAGAACCATGCTGTAGTGATGTCTCCCCATCACTTGCAATTCTGTATAGTTTGAAGCTTTAGGTAACATTTTAGTGAATCACTTATAGTTTATTCTTAATTGCTGTGGAAAATGTATTTTGCACAGTATTAGTTCAGGTTCACTTACTTTGTAATAAGGACCATTCCTGTGTGTGTAATATATAATATACAGCTGCATCTATCATCTATTACAAAAAGAATCATCTAATATTTCACTGAATTACCTCAGAGACCACGGGTCTCTTCTAATCCATCCGTAGGACTCTCTGAGTGTAAATACTCTTCAATCAGATATTTAGACAACTTTTCAGGGCACTCAAACCTATAGCGAGGGAGATATGTATTCTAAAAATAATTCCAATAGAAGCAGATATTAGGATAAGAAATATATTCTGGACATATTTCTGTGTTATGGAAGACATCCCCAAACTTACTAAAACGATCTGAACTGGAATAACCTTCCTTGATGGGGAGGATAAAGATCTGACTGATAACGATCCAGCAAAAATCAAACCTGCCATCGGCAAGAGAAATGATTTTTTTGTGTGTTTGAATAACTTCTGATAAGTCAAGGCATTTTCTTTTGATAAAAAATGTATTAGTTACATTTTGAGCTTCACATTACGCGCTTTGGAGGGAGCCACATATGCTTTTAAGTTACTCTGCAGCCCTAGAGAACAAGAAAGACAAAAAATAATCAGGTCCTGCCTGTGGAAGGTACAATTGGACACCTTAGACATTGAGACTTACTCTCCAAGGTACTTTTGCCCAACTACTTTCTCAGGTCATCTCTAAAATCAGTTGCTGCTTGGAGACACGTGGAGACCAGGTAAATAAGAAGATAAAAATTTTGCCATGAGGGCTTCCCTGGTGGCGCAGTGGTTGAGAGTCCGCCTGCCGATGCAGGGGACGCGGGTTCGTGCCCCGGTCCGGGAAGATCCCACATGCCGTGGAGCGTCTGGGCCCGTGAGCCATGGCCGCTGAGCCTGCGCGTCCGGAAGCTGTGCTCCGCAACGGGAGAGGCCACAACAGTGAGAGGCCCGCGTACCACACACACACAAAAAATTTGCTATGGCTCTTCTAAATACCTATCCACCTAAAGTAATAAGACAACCATATACTAGAGAAACAGCTGTCTTCAAAGTTAAAGCCTAACTTCTTTTCCTAAACAGAAAAAAGAAGGAATAGAGAAAAAAAGAGAGAAATACTGAAAACATTCTATACTTAATACTACCCCAAATCAGAAATCAGGTGTTCAACAGGCTTACATATCCAGAACTTAGAAGCAAAGCCTCTAGGTAACTATAAAGGATGATGGTGCCTCCAATGAGATTTAGCCATTTGACTTGTACACAAACCCTTCGGGAATTTATTCAAGCCCATTTATGGTTACATTTTCACATTTGAGAGCTAAGTCAGTATCAGTTTAAAATAAAGACATTAGAATAAAGAAATAGGCAGGGTTCAGTTTCAGCAATGAGGTAACTCGTTTGAACCTATTCAACAGACAGAAGAAAAAAACTAAACAATCAGTAGTATCTCAAAGAATACAGAACATGTGATATTGGGGGAGGGACATGGAATCTTATCCAGCAAAATAGGTCCTGAGGAAACAATATATGATAAACAGCAAAAAACCCTGCTGATCATAAGACACCAAGAAAAATTAAATTTAGACTCTTCTGTGAAAAAGAGTGCAATTTTTAATTTTTATTTAAAATGGATACAATTCGGGACTTCCCTGGTGGCGCAGTGGTTAAGAATCCACCTGCCAATGCAAGGTACATGGGTTCCATCCCTGATCCGGGAAGGTCCCACATACCATGGAGCGACTAAGCCCACGAGCCACAACTACTGAGCCCACATGCCACAGCTACTGAAGCTGGTGCGCCTAGAGCCCGTGTCCGCAACAAGAGTAGCCCCCTCTCACTGCAACTAGAGAAAGCCCGCGCGCAGCAACAAAGACCGAACGCAGCCAAAAAATTAATTTAAAAAAAATGGATACAATTCAAGGTTTGATGTTCAAAGAAGTCTTCAGCAGTTCATAATTTTTCCTGTGCCATTTACTTACTTTCATTCCCAAGCCCATCCTCTGTCCTCTGCATGTGATGCTGGGGCTTGCCATTTTGCTTCTGATGAGCATCTGACAATGAGAGGCAGTGGGAGACAGAACGGAAGAAGGAAGGAAGAAGGCACTTCCTCCTGCTTTCCAGCACCCTTTAGCTCTTCTCAAGCAGCAACAGACAGTTGGTGCCAGCCTATCAACGCTCTTAGCACTCCCGACACCTGCCTCTGCTGAGTTCTTCCTCAATAACCAATTCGCAAAAGAGTGAGCACAATTAGAAGGCTGCTGTTTTGTACCACTACATTTTGGGATAACTTCCTGTGCAGCAATAGTAACCAGAACATCAGACTTTTAAAATTCGTCCTCCACAGGAGGTGATCAAGTAATATTTTATCGAGTAAAAAATAAATGCTGAGAAACTAGATGGCAGAAGGTGGTGGCAGTATACCAATGGTATTCTCCATTTAGTCCCTAAGTTGGCATTACATTGACCCTAGAATGAACAAACTATCCCAGAAACAGTGCAGAAAGCAAATTCCACTATACAAAGTGAGTAGGTTGTTTTCCTTTTCTTTGTAATGAAGAGGAAGGTATTTTTCTTACCTTACAATTGAGGAAGGCTACTTGTGAAATATTGAACAGGAATTCCCACATTTCCCATACTACCACCTCAAATTCCCTTTTATTCTCATCCTTTCCTGAGACTGGACTTGATTTTCACGGTATTTGAAGAATTTCTAGGAATTGGTGTTAATGAAGTGCTTATACTACCACATCATCCTAGAATTTAATTGATTAGCATCAACATTCCAGATGAAACTCAGATTTTAAATATTTACATGAATGACAGTAGCAAGGGGCACAACTAGCACCCAGATCTTGGTTTCTAATATCATTCTCCAGCCAAATAAACCAAGGCTCCCTGGAGAAATGGCTGATTGTTGGATTAGGACAGGAAATGTACAAGATGAGCCTGGGTCATCTTATAGTTCCAGAAAGTAAAAAACTGCTCAAAATTTTAAAAGCCCAAACTGATGGGGGTATGTTGAAGGAACATGGGCACCAAAAAAAAGAAGTCCCAATAGTCAAAGCTAGAAAAATTTGAGCAACAGAATAAATAAAGTAGTATTAGATTATAATCCAAAGTATAAAATTAGTATCCATTAATCCATACTTATACAAATAAATGATTGAATAAATAAATAAATGGAGAGAATAGATAAATTCCTCAGGCAGAAAAATTCCAAATAATTTATACACACACTCCACTTTTAAGGAAATGTACTATAACTTCCCACTCCTTAAGTGTGGGCTCCACAGAGCAATTTCTTTCCAAGGAGTACAGTATAGAAAAAGACAGGGGAAGAAGAGTAACTTGACATTGGTGAAAGATATCAAGGAAGAAACAAATAAATGGAAAGATAGCTTATGCTCATAGATTGGAAGAATTAATACCGTTAAAATGTCAATACTACCAGAAGCCATCTGTAGATTCAGTGCAATCACTATGAATATTCCAATGGCATTATTTAACAGAAATAGAAAAAAGTACTCCTAAGATATATATGGGACCCCAAAAGACCCTGAGCAGCTAAAGAAATCCTGAGAAAGAACAAAGCAGGAGGCATCACATTTCCTGATTTCAAGCTATACTATAAAGCTAAATTAATTAAAACAGTGTGGTACTTGCATAAAAACAGACAAATAGACCAATAGAACAGAACTGAGAGCCTGTAAATAAACCCAAGTATATACAGTCAACTAATATTTGGTGAGAGAGCCAAGAATACTCGGTGGAGAAATGACAGTCCCTTTAATAAATGGTGCTGGGAAAAATTGGATATCCACATGTAAAAGAATGAAACTTAAAATCTATCTTACACCCCTCACAAAAATTAACTTAAATGAACTGAAGGAAAAAACCTACTTACTTTGTATAGTGGAACTTGCTTTCTGAACTGTTTCTGGATTGTTTATTCATTCTAGGGCCAATGTAATGCAAACTTTCTTTTCAAGTTAGTGTTTTTGGATATATTCCCAGAAGTGAAATTGCTGGATCATATGGTAGTTCTATTTTTAATTTGTTGAGGAACATCCATGCTGTTTTCCATAGTAGCTGCACCAATTTACATTCCCAACAGTGCACAAGTGTTCCCTTTTCTCCACATCCACTCCAGCATTTGTTATCTCTTGTCTTTTTGATGACAGCTGTGCTAATAGTCATGAGGTGATACCTTATTTTGGTTTTAATTTGTATTTTCCTAATAACTAGTGATGTTGAGCATCCTTTCATGTACCTATTAGTCTTTTATATATCTTCTTTGGAAAAAATGTCTATTCAAGTCCTTCACTTATTTTTTAATTAGGTTATTTGGGTTTTTGTTTTTGCTATTGAGTTGTATGAGATCTTTATATGTTATGGATATTAACCCTTTATCAGATATATGGTTTGCAAATATTTTTTCCCATTCTGTAATTTGTCTTTTCACATTGTCAATGTCTTCTTTTGCTGTGCAGATGCTTTTTTTAGTTTGATACAGTACCACTTGTTTATTTTTTATTTGTTGCTTGTGCTTCAGGTGTAATTTCCAAAAAATTGTAACTAAGGCCCACATCAAGGAGCTTTTTCATTTTAATCAATAATAATATATTAATATTGGTTCATTAATTGTGACAAATGTACCATACTAATAAAATATTATAATCAAAATGGAAAACAAGTTGGAGTATTTGGGATCTGTCTGTACTACCACCACAATAATTTTGTACCTCTAAAACCATTCTAAAATAAAAAGTTTATTTAAAAAATGTTCACATGTGCTGAGTTTTGTCAACATAAAAAAAAATTGACAAAACTCAATGAAGTAAATTCACCATGTGTACAACTGCCCTGTTGACGGTCGTCTCAATGACTAGACTTACAAGTTAAAAGCCTATACAAGTGTCCACTCATAAAGGGCAACATTAAAATCCTGCCAAGTTTGCTGATTAATAGTCTGGGTGCTGCCATAGCCAGGCTGTTCCAAGTACTTAGAAAAAGGAGCTTAGTCATCTGCCTACTCTCTCCTTTATTGTTTAATTTATGGACTGTGAGTTTCACTGGAGCGGAATCTTGAGCACAACAGCAAATTGTTGAACAGAAAAGGGACGGCATGGAGGCTGAGGCCCACGCTTCTCAGAAACAAAGTGGAGATACAGTTGTTGAAAGACAGTAAGGGCATTGTTGAGATGGTCCCGGAACAGAATAACTACACCTAACTTTGTCCCCACCCCTTCCCACTTAGCCCGGCCCAAAGAGTCACTTTGAAGGTCCTAGATTTTCACTGTTGCCTTAAATTTTGTGAAACAAATAAAATAGCACTTAAAAAAAAAAGGTTAAAGCAGCAACATATCTTAATTGTATTCATACATTTGCAAGGATTTAAATAATTTTTCATCTGTAATATTTAAAATAAGCTCCTAAAAATATGTGGTACTAACAGGAAAAGTCTAGGCACCCTTCCAGAAGTGACCTTGAAGACCATCTTTGTACCACCTGGGCCACATGTCTCTATTAGAGGACAGGAAAAATAAATCAAGACCTAATAACTGAGGAGGGGTGAAGGCCATCATTCAGGGTGTTGCATTCATTGGGGAGCTTTGTGGCTTTCCACTGGCTTCAGGTCAATTTGCTTTTAGAGCAGGGTCCTGTGAATCCAATTGAATGATCAATTTATTGTATTGTATTTCATAAATTTAATAAATTATTTAATTGTCGAAGTGTCTCTCAAAGTTTTCTTTTCAGTTTCAACCCTTACCCCTGCTCCTCCTACCTTTTCCAGCAACCCTGCCCCTGCATTTTCTTCTACTCCAGCCTGTTAATTTTTTACGAACGTAGTTTGCCTTTCCTTTAATCACTGGCACAGAAAGAGTCATGGCATAGTGCCAGACCCTGTAGAAGTGTAAAATTTCTCATAACGTCTCGGGCTAAAGTAAGGACAGAATCAAGACCCAAATCTACAAAAATAAAGAGACTAAAAATCGTAAAAGGAAAGGCTCTCCATCGACGTATAAAATGGCAAGAATAGGAACAAGAAAAGATGTAGGTGCAAGGGCTGAACAGGGGCTGAAACAATGTCAAAACTTTGAAATATCCTCACTACTTGGCAAATAGGATTTTAAAAAAACCTGATCTATTGGCAAAATGGCTTTCTGCAAATTGACCAATTCCCCTTTGACAATACTCTACGGCCTGATCATCAAACCAAATTGGACTCCTCTTGGCTTTACCAAGGACACATAAGAAATTAATTGAGAAATAAATGTTCAAACAGCCATGCACATAATCCCATTTCTGCTTTTCCTTTGCACCTTACTGTGTGCCTTGAGTAAAAAGCCAGAGCCGGCTGAATTTCAACATTTCTATTGATTTAAGAAAAGGGAGAAGAAGGAGAGACAAACTTCTTTCATTTTCCTAACTTCTGAATAAAATCACCTGACATATAATTTGTGCCTGCTTTTGTTGCTTGAAATGAACCCACTATGATGCCAGAAACCTCTTGAAAAGAATAATAGGACTTATTGGTTGTCTATTTTATATGCAGTACTGTGTATATGTCAATCCCAATCTCCCAATTTCTCCCACCCCTCTAAACCCCAGTAAGCATAAGTTTGGTTTTCTACATCTGTAACTCTACTTCTGTTTTGTAAATAAGTTCATTTGTACTCTTTTTTTAATATTCCACATATAAGCAATATCATATGATATTTGTCTTTCTCTGTCTGACTTACTTCACTCAGTATGACAATCTCTAGGTCCATCCATGTTGCTGCAAATTGTTTTGTTCTTTTTTATGGCTGAGTAATATTCCATTGTATATATGTACCACATCTTCTTTATCCATTCCTCTGCTGATGGGCATTTAGGTTGTTTCCATGTCCTGGCTATTTTCCATGTAAATAGTGCTGCAATGAACATTGGGGTGCATGTATCTTTTCGAATTATGGAGAAAACTAATAAGGACCTACTGTAGGGCACAGGGAACTCTACTACTCAATAATGGCCTGTATGGGAAAAGAATCTAAAAAAAGAGTGGGTGTATGTGTATGTATAGCTGATTCACTGTGCTGTGCACCTGAAACTAACATGACACTGTAAATCAACTATACTCCAATAAAAATTAAAAAAAAAAAGAATAATGGGATTCTCCAGTTATAAAATCATTTAGGAACTGGTAAAGACAGTGGAAGAGGGGACTTCCCTGGCGGTCCAGTGGTTAAGACTCCTCACTGCTTTCACTGCAGGGGGTATGAGTTCGATTCCTGGTCAGGGAACTAAGATCCCATATGCCACGTGGCCCAAAAAAAAAAAAAAAAAAAAGACAGTGGAGGAGGGTACGCGAGGAATTTAAGGCAGCACAACCCCCAACGTTTTATAGGCTAAATTCCCACATCCTTAGAATAATAATATGAAGTCATGAATAATAGAGTCTTGTTCTACCCAGCAATCTGTTGGAAGGAAGAAAAGACTGGAAGGAAGGAGAGAGAGAGGAAAAAAGAGGACATGGAAGGACATTGTGTTACATTCTTGATACGGCCACCAGGGAGCCCAGCGTTGTGGCCACGACAAGATAAACATTTTCCCACTTTTTTCACACTAGTCACCCCCAGGAACAACCTCGTCACTGTTCCCTGAGCACACTGTCATTAATCGGACCTCTCACCCGTGATTACCTTTTCATTCTGACTTTCTGAATCCCACCTATTTTCAGGGTCCAGTGGAACGGTCCCTTTTCCAAGCCTCTCCCAGCCATCCTGCTATCTTACCTTACCACCCTGGTATCTTCACCCCTGCCATAAATTGACAGTGAGTTTAGGAAAGAAACTCATCTGAATTTTGACCCCTTTTAGTTTTTATAACTTACTTAGAAATGAAGGAGCAACAAATGCCCTGGACATGATTATTTCCTGTGTGTATTGTCTAAGAGGTCACTAAAGTACAAGACTTTTTTCTTTCAGCAGTGCTGGACCCATTGCAGGGGCTCTGTGAACATCTGCTGGGTGAACATACAGATTAATGAATAAATGAACAAGTGAATGGGTGCCCTGAGCTAACAGTTGCAGACAAATGGAAGAAGCATGAGGACGTAGAGCAAAAAGTCAGGTCAGGGCCCTTTCGCTGGCTCAGCGGGCTCTTTCCCACAGAACTCTCAGCTTTCTTTAGAGATCAAAACTCAGTTGCTTTGAAATAGTCATGGCAAAGGAAGTGAGAAGACTTCAAAAGAAATATGAGTGATTTCAGAAACACGGATCCCTACATTAACAGCCCTTTATGGGCAATAAAAAGTCATAGGAGGCAAATTTAAAATAAGTCTCCTTTCCAGACCCCAATGGAAAAATAACCCTTGAACATCTTTCTTCTATTAAGTCTACATTTCCAATAATGAGGAAGCTCAAACAACTCCATTTCCTGTTTATGTAAAATTTTTTATCACTGGATGCAGGGAAAAATATTCATTTTGTTGGCCTTCTCATGAAGGTATCACCCACTCACCACTGCCCTATTCTTTCAAAGGACAACTCATTAATGTCACCACCGGTCACCCAAAGACTAAATTGAGGCAAACCTCATGTTTTCTTTGTGTCCTGCAGTTTCACAAGGGAAGAGATTGCACTTGCCTAATAATTCATCTTGTTCCATGTCTAGGGGTTTTGGAAAGCATACTGTAAAGTTCCACCTGGGGTCTGTGTGAGTGATTCCTGGATCTGGACCGGTTTCATTTTCTAAAGCAAGCCGGCCTGCCTTGGTGCCCTTTTAGTGATGGTCTTTGCTGTAAACTGAGCCAAGATTGATAACTATCTATGTGGCATTCGCTCATCGCCTGCTTTCAGCTGGCAAATGCCAAAACTCTGCATTTGTTCAAACTATATTCTTGTTCTGCCAACACACTGTAGAGATAGCATCGTCTAGAGCTGGCCGCTGTTCCTGCTAACTCCCTCATTCAAGAGGGCAGGGAAGCATGTGATTCTGGTAATTTGCCTGTGATGGAACTTTCATAGCCTGCATCCTTTTGCTTGCTGTGCCCAGATGTTACATGATACTTTACCAATAATGCATATTTGAAGGAATTTGTCTTATGTGTTTGTTTTGAAAAAATTTTATGCTTACTCCATGTTTTATCATTCATTCCCTCTCTCTTTCTCTCTCTTTCTCTGTCTCTCTCTCTCTTAATGTCTGTCTATGTAAATTCTTTTCTCAACCATTTGAAAGTAATTTGCAAAGACAATGCCCCTTTCCCTCCGTGTGTATTTCCTAAAAAACAAGAACATTATCTTTCGAATTCAGAGTGTGTACAGTTTTCCAAATCAGGAAATTCGCATCAGTACAGCACTTTTATGTAATCTACAGGCCTTAGTCAAGTTTTGTCATTTGTCCTACTGACTACTTTATAGCACAAGGATTTTATACTTTTTTCTGGTCCAGGATCCAAGCCAGGATTAATGTTGCATTTGGTTTACTTGTGTCTTTATTCTCTAATGATTCAAAATAGTTCTTCAGCCTTTCTTGGTCTTTCATGGTCTTCTAATATTTTTGAAGAGTAGTGGCCATTTATGTTGTAGAATAACCCTCAGCTGGGAATTTTCTGAAGCCTCTTCATGGTTAGATTGACGGAACTGCCATCAGGAAGTGTCTGTTTTTCTCATTAATGGTGATGCTAACTTCGTTCACTTTGTTAAGGTTTCTCATCAAATTTTCACCCACCTGTTTTCGTATCTGTTGATGATTCTTGACTAAAACAATTATTACTGTGGTGGGTTTCAAATTGTGGTTTTCTGAATATATTATGCCATCTGCACTTGTTACTTGCCTTTCTACTGTAAAAAAGGACTTTTCCCTCTTGTTTATTTATTTATTACTAATGTGCTTATTAATATGCATATTCAATATGGATTCATGAATTCACATTTTGTATGTCAAAACCCAATTATTGTTTATGTTGATGCCCAAATTACCTCAAATTTGGCCGGAGGGGGTCTGTTCAAGCTGGCTCCTGTGTGCTTTTGATGCATCCCATTATTCTGTGAGCACTTCCTTACTTTTTGGTATAAAAATATATTCCAAAATTATCTTGAACTTTTCCAGCCCCAGCTTTAGAATTGGTGATTTCTCTGAGGGACCTTTTTTTTTTTTTTTTAATTGGAAAACGGTACTTAAAATCCAAGATCTGGGGCTAGGTATGCTAATTGGCAGTGTCACTGTTCTAAGAAACTCCCAGTGGGCAGAGTTAAGAAAAGTATGCATGTATGTGTGTGTGCGTGTGTGTGTGTGTGTATACACAAATTTACATTTATATTTATTTAAAAATCTATGTATTTTATATCAAAAACTGAGTTCTAACTGATAACCTCATTTCCAATCTAAGATATAAGTTCTCAAAATGAAAGGTTTAAAGAATCCCAAGCAAGATAAATGAAACAAACATTTTTTTAAAATCCCATTCAGGGCTTCCCTGGTGGCGCAGTGGTTGAGAGTCCGCCTGCCGATGCAGGGGACACGGGTTCGTGCCCCGGTCTGGGAAGATCCCACATGCCGCGGAGAGGCTGGGCCCGTGAGCCATGGCCGCTGAGCCTGCGCGTCCGGAGCCTGTGCTCCGCAATGGGAGAGGCCACAGCAGTGAGAGGCCCACGTACCAAAAAAAAAAAAAAAAAAAAAATCCTATTCAATTCATATCAATTAGAATGTTTCAGCACATCAATTAGAAAGAGAAACTCAAAATGGGATTTGATAGAATGCCTGGAAAAAATGAGAATCTAATTAGATTTAAAAAAAGAAAAAAAGAAGCTATTTGGGTTTGTAGTTCTCTACCCAGAAAAATCTGTATTTTTTAAGGTTAATAATATGAATAAATCTTTGGCAACTGTGGTCAAAAGAAAGAGGAAAAAATCATGAACAAAGGGGGGATTTTCATGGAATTTGGTAAGCTATTTCTAAAATTCAAGCAAAAGAGAAATGTGTAAGAATAACTAAGACAGCTTTAAAAAAAAAAAAAAAGAGGGAAGTCTTGTCCTAAAAAATACCATGACATACTATAAACTTTTCAATAGCAAAGCGGTGTGCTAATAGAAAAAATAAATACAAACAAGCCAATAGAAAAAATCAGGGAATCCAGAAGCAGAAATTATGTATACAAGGGAATTTCTTACATGATAAATGTTGTCTTCATATTGAAGAGAAATTCTAATACATTAAATGGTATTGGAAAAACTAGCTACACATTTGGGAAAATATTAAATTAATCCATAGTTTTCAACATTCACAGAAATACATTTTTTTAACATCTTTATTGGAGTATAATTGCTTTACAATGTTGTGTTAGTTTCTGCTGTATAACAAAGTGAATCAGCTATATGTATACATATATCCCCATGAAATACATTTTACATGGGTTTTAGACCTACAGGTAAAAAAGTATACAAAATACAAGAAGAAATATGAGATAATATATTTATCAACATAGGGCATGGTGTACATAAAGCAATTGATATAATGAAAAATATTGAGGTCAATAAACTTTCAAATTTTGTGAGGTAAAACAAAAGCCAAAAAAATTGTAAATCATAGACTGTAGGAAATATTGATTGTAGTACTGTAACAAAAATTATTTTCTCATGAATTAATAAAAAATCAAATAAACAATGAGCAGTTCATAAGAAAACTGGCAATATATATTAAGAAGAAATTCAAGAGGAAAAAATATAAGTGACATTAAACATATAAAAACTAAAAGAAAAAAATGTTAACCTCTCTAGTGATCAAGAAAAATGCAAATGAAAATAGAATGAACCTTTTCTACCCAACAGTCTAACAACACATGAAGTTTGATAATAGAAAATACTGGCAGATCCATGGAAACTGGTTGCCATAGATGGGACATTGGTATGGCCCTTTTTTGTTGAAAATTTAACAGTAACTATTAAAAGAAAAAATGCATATCTTAAGTCTCAGCAATTCCACTTTCAAGTCCTACTCTGGAGAATTATTTCAATGTTCAAGACAATGTATACAATGATATTAATTGCAGATTTATTTGTTGTAAGGAAATATTGGAAAAATCCTGTGTCTATCAATGTGGGAATTACTATCAAATACTATAAAACAGTTAACATGTATCTGTAAGGTATATTGTTTAGTGAAAAAAAAAAGCAAATTTCAGAGTGAAATACACAATATTCTACGTCAAGAAAAAAATAATCCAACCAATACAAATTCAGTGGAACAAACAGATGCATTGTGAACATACAAAACATTATTTAGAATACATCTCACACAATGGTAAAACCTGGGAATGGATTAAGGTATCTCAGAGTAAAAGTTCATTTATGGTTGTGGCAGATCTTAGTAAAGATCTGCATTCAAGAAGAAATGAGGGATGAAGTTACCAGTAAGAAGCTGAGCGACCATCATGCCTCAGTGCTAATGTATCAGTTTTATAGGCTCTCTTGTAGCTATGATCACGTCCAACATAAGATTCACCTCCACCCCTACCAACTTTCCAGGAATTGTTTTGGAATCCATAAGGTTTTTAAAAAGTAAAAACAACAACAAACAATATAACTTTGCATATTATTTATTTTCCTTCTCTAGAGGTTGACTGCTTGCCTTCTGCCATCAGAGCATAAGCTCCACAATGAAGACAGAGACTTTTTGTTCTCACCAATCTATTCCCAAAGCCTAGAACGGAGACAGGTACTCTCATAGAAGTTTGACTCCCATTTATGAATTTAAAGAGAGGGAAATTTGATGATGATGATTATCATTATTATATTATTGTGATGTTCCACATTATTAGTGACATTACATTTCTGAGGGATGACAAAATTTCTTTTGTACCCAGGTTTCAGATCATCTGGCTTCCCAAGAACACTAGGAAATGCCGCTTCTCTCAAGAAATCAATGATAAATCTGTGTCATGGGAAAAAAAGTCCCTTCACCTGTCTTTCAGCCACTGTTACTGCCCCATGGTGGTGGTGGTGAGGTGTTTGCAGAAGGACCAGATAAGGCCTATCAGGGGTTATTGGTGGAACAGGAAGGACAGATAATATATATTTGAAACCAATTCAAGCACACATTTTGAAAAAGGGAAGTGATAATAAAGGAAACCAGATATACAATTTGAAAGCAAGGGCAGTCCGAGTGAATAAGGTAAAATATACACATAAAGATAAATTTCGATAAACGTTTGAAAAAGAAAATGGTCCCAGTATAATATTCATTCAGAAAGACATACAAGAGTATGATATTTAATGTAGGTAAAAGCATCATGACAGTTGGTCGAGGGATAAAAGTTGCATTGTCTTATTAGTGTCTCATCTATTGATTCCAATCAGGTCCACGTGGCGGCAGGCACACTTAGAGGCAACCAGACACTCCAGATTTAATGGAGCTTTGCACCAAATATTCTGAAAGTTAAAAGCTCAATTAACAAAACTCTAAAAGAATTTTTGTTTGAATTTTATTGTCAAAAGACTCATCTGCTTGCACTAAAGGAGACTGTCTGTTGTTTTTTTTAAATTTTTATTTTATATTGTAGTATAGTTGATTTACAATGTTGTGTTAGTTTCAGGTGTACTGCAAAGTGATTCAGTTAGACATATATCCATCCTTTTTCAGATTCTTTTCCCATATAAATTATTACAGAATATTGAGTGTAGTTCCCTGTGCTATGCAGGAGGTCCTTGTTGATTATCTATTTAACATATAGTAGTGTGTATATGTTAATCTCAAACTGTCTGTTTCTTTGAAATTAACCCTTGTACCAGCCTGCAGTTTCTGGCCAAGAAGTGGAATGAAGAAAAGCCTCTTAGTTCCTAAGGAGGGCAATATTCCCCAATGCCCTTTCCATCATTAGGGAAGGAGGATAATCAAAAAAGTACTTTCAGAGGACCACAGAGAACAAAGGACAAGTGAGCCCAAGCTACTCCCAGGGCACTGACTGAGGACCTAATCGGGGAACATTCCAAACATTCCACACTCCCCAGATAGGGGGCCTCTGAATACATTCTCCCCGTGGAATTTAGGAATTGCTGCAGACCTTTGCCGACTGCGTGTCTCCCATTCTTCTTTCGGAAAAGCAGGGCTTGGTGTGTTGGGAGGAGCCAGGTAGGTTTGCTATCTATCTCCTAAGCCTCAAGAGGTCCCAGATTTCGACCAGAGCTGGAGACGACCGCACACTCTCCCTGGTGATGAGATGATTCAGTATCCTCCAGAGATGCTGGACCTTGAGCTCAATGCCACTTCAGGACTTCAGCTGGTTACCTGTGGGAGAGGTGTGAGTATTTGCACGTGGAAAGGAGAAGGGACAGAAGGTTTGGTTTTCAGCAGAGAAAACCTCGATTCCTCATTAAAGTTGTTGAGAAATATTCAATTTCTCCTCCTTCCAGGCATACGGTAGGAACGAATTCTATATTTTATTCCCACCCTTGTAGTGAAATGTGGCCACGTGCCCTGTGCTGACCGATGGAATGTAAAGCAGGAGTCTGTGTCCCTCAACGTGTAAACTTTCAGGGCGGTTGTGCTTATCACTAAATACTTCTCTCTGCCCTGGCACTGCCTGTGCTCTGGATCCTCCAGAAGGTGGATCGTGGCTGCTTCAGTAGCCTGTGTCCCGAAGTGAAGGACAGGGCAAAACAGAACCCAAGATGGCCCTCAGGGCCTGCCTCAGGAGGAAGAAATACACCTCACGGCTCTGTCACGGAGATTTTAATATTTTTTATTAATGCAGCGTTTCCTAATCTATGCTGACTAGTTCACTGATGATCCTTTTTTTATATAAAAATGCAATGAAATATTACTTATATAGTTATCTTTTTTTTAAAGGAAGATCAGAACAATGTCTAGAAGAAGTGAATTAAGAGAAAAGGCAGGTGATTTCTGTCTGTGAGGGGCTTGTCTAGGAAGGAAACTGGCAATACAGGGTGGAGCCCAAGCAGCTTTGTGATACCCTCGTGGTCATCCAAAAATAACTAATTTAGCCCTCAGTACAGGAGGTCATGTGCAAGGGGACTTCCTACAACCCACTGAGCTGGGAAGATGGGAAAGCAAAACATCAGTCAAATCTCAAAATAACAAGGGTTAACTTCTTGGACTTTTTCTGACTTTAACAGCTGTCTGTGGTTAAACATTAGAACAAAGAAAAATGGAATTTCTCTCTTTTCTCACTATCAGCAAAAACTTCTGGGAGACAGGCGTGAGCAAGTCTTGTTTACCTTTACATTCCTCTGCCAGGCAATAAATTATTAGTAAATCAATAAATAATCAATAAATTATTATTAACTGGGAAAGTAAATGTGAAAGGAAGGATAATTGAATGAAATGTATATCAATGGTTTGGGCTAAAGGCGTAACATTTGGGGTATGTATAACTCATATTTTGGTAGCCAAGTGGAGGATATAATGTAACACCTCACTATATACACACTTAACACGTGCACATTTAGTTCTTTTTGAAGGCTGTGGATTCCATCACTTAAATACGCCATACCTACGTGTTCTCCAACTCCAGGGGCTTAATTTGGAAACTCATTATCTCTTGCTTAGACTACGGCCTTTGCTTGCTAATTGGACTACAAATCTTTACCCTGCGATGCATCTCTCGCAGCCCTCTGAATGTAAAGCAGACTAAGCTTCTTTCCTAATAAAAAATATTTTAAGTTTCAGCTACAACAGAATCAACTTCAACTCCCTAGCAGGCTAAAGGAAGCTTCATCTGGGTCTACTTACATTCTTCAGAATGACTGGGCCGAGCACTAAATTTACTGCATCACTTAGTTTATTGCTTTTTCTTCAACATGTTGTAAGTGTGCATGAACTGTGCCACAGGGCATACTATTCCTTTAGCAAAGACCTATCCTGAAGGTGCCCTCCGTATAACAGAACATAACATCAGCTGCCTACTGCTGTTTATTAAGTGCCTACAGTGTCCCAGGCAGTGTGTTATACATTATACACATCCTATTATATAATTTCCACAACCTTCTGAGATGAGTATCATTAGGGGCGTTGGAGAGTGAGGAAACTGATGCTTAGAGGTAAAGAATAACTTCACCTAACTTCACACAGCTAATAGATTTGAGAGGTCGAGTAGACCCTGGGCTGGCTCCAAGTCCATTAACTGCTATGTGATACTGCTTCAGACCAAGCTCAGACGTTAACTCCTACCTCTATACTGCCTTTTCTGGCACCTTGAGGCAAAGTTAGCCATGAATTTTGCCCAGAATTACCTTACAGAACGTAATATATTATAGTTATTTGTTACACATCTTTCTCTTTAAGTAGACTATGAGTTCTTGAAAATAGGTAATATATCTTATTCAACTTTGAATTTTCTTTTTGGCCATCACTGTTGAGCATAGTGGTTGGGCAAGAGAATGTAACAAGTGTTTGGGATAAGAAAAGTGGAGAAAGTATGAGAGCAGAAGTTTGTTTACGGTGCAGAGAAAGAGAGAGGAATATGTACTATTTCAAAAAAAATGGTATAAGCACTGGAACCCTCTATGGGTGTGAAGATACTGTTTTATAGAGAGACTGCATTCTCAAAGGAAGGAAGGAGATGTAACAGAGATTAGAAATGACAATATAAGACATTATAGAGTTAATGGATTTGGGCATTTTTTGACTTGGACTTTTTTTTTATAAATACACCTTTAGAAATATCACAGCCTTTATGGTTGCCACTGTAATGGGTGGTCAAAGTGGCAAGTAGATTCAAAATAGGTATAAATGGAAGAGATTTCCAATGCAGCAAGCCAAAAAGAAAAACATAAAATTAAGATTCAGAATTAAGGGTGCCAAAAACTTGCAGAGGGAAATAATAATAACATATTGACTTTGAGCAAAGATAATTTGGATAAATCACTAATCAAGAGAGCAATTCAAAGAACTTAAGGATGACATTAGACACTTCAGGAATGTCAACCAAGGAATATTATCACGACTGGAAAAGTCTTCCAAACATCGAGGAGATAGGCTAAATTGAATATTAATTAATATTAATGGAGATCCTAACAGTGCAAATATGGACCAAAGCACACCTGACTTGGAAAGCTAGGGCAGAGGTATTCTCTACACAATTTGCTGAAAAACAAACCAACATCAACAACAAGGCTAGAATCATCTGACGCCTCCACAAGATCTGGTTCTAGGACATTAACTAAACGTGATAGAAACAGTTAAAATCAGGAAGCATCTCCAATCCAAGTGTTTTCAACCCAGGTCAGTTGCAGATAAGCATGAATAAAAAGTAAAAGAAGGCAAGCAGGAAGAAGATGTATTTGTCCTGTGCAGATGGATTCAGGGACCGTGGAATACCCCCAAGGAAGGCAAGTGGAATCACCGTGAGGACCAGGCAACTACTGTAAGTGGTGGGAACCGTTTCAGAAGCCCTAGGCTGTACTTGAAATGCAAATTTCACTTTGTGCCATTCTCAGCATGGGGGAAGGGTGTCCAAGGTTAGCCAGAGCCGGAGCCGGCTGAAGAGAGATATCAGATGAGTGTGTGAGCAGAGAGTGAAACGCTTAGAGTCAGCAAACATCCCAGACTTTTCAAAGGAATCTTTTTTTTAAATTAATTTATTTATTTTATATATTTTTTATTTTTGGCTGTGTTGGGTCTTCGTTTCTGTGCGAGGGCTTTCTCCAGTTGCGGCGAGCTGGGGCCACTCTTCATCGCGGTGCACGGGCCTCTCACTGTTGTGGCCTCTCCCGTTGCGGAGCACAGGCTCCAGACGCGCAGCCTCAGTTGTTGTGGCTCACGGGCATAGCCGCTCCGCGGCACGTGAGATCCTCCCGGACCGGGGCACGAACCCGTGTCCCCTGCACTGGCAGGCGGATTCCCAACAACTGCGCCACCAGGGAAGCCCGAAAGGAATCTTTTTAAAAACACAATTTGTGCAAACTTTCTCATCTGTTTTGCTACCGAGTGGTGGAGTAAAATCGAGGCCCCCAGCTTTCTTTTCCTAATGCAATGCCCAGGAGATCAATCTTGCAACCAAAGGAACACCTGTTCGGCATTTTCTGAATCAATACAGTTTAATTTGGCTGATTATGGTTTAATACCAAATAGTAAATGGCTCAATAAATAAATATTTACTGAGGACCCACAATGCACAAAGCAGTAGGCGCCCCAGGTGAGAACCAGAGTTTGACATGCATGTTTAAGGATGGATTGTGGTGGGTAATTTTATCACATTACTGGGCACATTAGTGTTTATTCAAAAGAAAAATGAGAAAGTAAGCTGTAAAGGACCTGATCTAGCTCTCAACCTCCTGCAGCCTCATTAAAAAATACACAGACTTACTTCTCAAGCATGTTCTTTTCTTTTAACTTTACTTCCTTGTCTCCAACTTATTCTTTTTTTTAACTTTTCTTTTTTTTAATTTTTATTTTATATTGCAGTAGAGTTGATTTACAATGTTGTGTTAGTTTCAGGTGTACAGCAAAGTGATTTAGTTTTACATATACATATATCCATTCTTTTCCAGATTCTTTTCCCATATAGATAATTACAGAGTACTGAGTAGAGTTCCCTGGGCTATGCAGTAGGTCCTTGTTGTTAATCTATTTTATATATAGTAGTGTGTATATGTTAATCCCAACCTCCTAATTTGTCCCTCCCCCACCTTCCCTTTTATTCTTTTTTTTTAAAAAGTACTTTGCGTCTATTTTTTAAAATGCAAATATATAGGAAATGCTAAATACAGAAAAAGCGGGCATATGCTATCCACCAGATTTAACAAATATCATTTTTTCATATCTGTCATAGATCATTGTTGAAATAAACCAAAATATCACAGAAACGCTTAAGAAGTCCTCCCCTATCCCATCTTTCCTCCCCCCATCTAATACATAACCATTATTTTCCAGCTGTTAATGACATTCCATGTTCTGTTTATAAATTTATTATATACGAATGTAGAACATTTTTCCTAAGCTAGATCATTTGTCCTAAAATTGCTTCTTGGAGTTTTAAGGTTGGTTTTTCACCCTTAGGACTTTGACCGAGGAGACATTTCATTTTCATCACAGAGCAATAGTGTGTGGTAGTTAAAAGCTAGCGCTCCGGAGCCAGACTGCTGTGCTCAAAGCAGGGTCTGTTTCTGCCACCCACTCGCTGTGTGACTGTCAGTAAGTTCTGTCTCTCTCTGAGACTCAGTTTGTTCATCTGTAAAATATCTCATTGGCAGGTAGAAAGGATTAAATGAGTTAACACATATACAGCGTTAGTACAGTGCCCGGCATTTAATGAGCACTCAACGAATGTTCGTCATCGTTATTGTTGCAGTTATTATTATCATGTGATCTTGAAATGTAATTTAATTTATTATGAATGGTTAATTACTCCAACAGTATTTATCGTACAGTCCTTTTTTTTTTTTTTTCTGCACTACTGATTTCTAAAGCCACCTTATAACAAGCTTTTGTATATCCACCAGTCTGTTCTGGTTTCTCCCTTATTCATTTGTTTTGTTTTGTTTTTATTACAAATATTCCCAACTCACTAGCTTTTCTCTTCCTTTTTTTTTTAATAGATCTTTATTGGAGTATAATTGCTTCACAATACTATGTTAGTTTCTGTTGTACAACAAAGCGAATGAGTCATATGTATACATATATCCCCATATCTCCTCCCTCTTTTTTTTTTTTTTTTTTTTGCGGTACGCGGGCCTCTCACTGTTGTGGCCTCTCCCGTTGCGGAGCACAGGCTCCGGACGCGCAGGCTCAGCGGCCATGGCTCACGGGCCCAGCCGCTCCGCGGCATGTGGGATCTTCCCGGACCGGGGCACGAACCCGTGTCCCCTGCATCGGCAGGCGGACTCTCAACCACTGCGCCACCAGGGAAGCCCTATCTCCTCCCTCTTGAGCTTCCCTCCCACCCTCCCTATCCCACCCCTCTAGGTGGACACAAAGCACCGAGCTGATCTCCCTGTGCTATGCAGCTGCTTCCCACTAGCTATCTATTCTACATTAGGTAGTGCATATATGTCGATGCTGCTCTCACTTCATCCCAGCTTACCCTTCCCCCGCCCCATGTCTTCAAGTCCATTCTCTATGTCTACATCTTTATTCCTGCCCTGCCACTAGGTTCATCAGTACCATTTTTTTTTTTTTTTTTAGATTCCGTATATATGTGTTAGCATACGGTATTTGTCTTTCTTTTTCTGACTTACTTGACTCTGTATGACAGACTCTAGGTCCATCCACCTCACTACAAATAACTCAGTTTCGTTTCTTTTTATGGCTGAGTAATATTCCATTGTATATATGTGCCACATCTTCTTTATCTATTCCTCTGTTGATGGACATTTAGGTTGCTTCCATGTCCTGGCTATTTTAAATAGTGCTGCAATGAATATTTTGGTACATGTCTCTTTTTGAATTATGGTTTTCTCAGGATATAGGTCCAGTAATGGGATTGCTGGGTCATATGGTAGTTCTATTTTTAGTTTTTTAAGGAACCTCCATAGTGTTCTTCATAGTGTTCATTTGTTTTTATTGCTCATTCCTGCATCTAACAACACTCTCCTGACTAGTAGCCTTAAGGTAAATTTCACCTCTTCTCCCTCTTTTGTGTAGTTTGGCAATTCTTGCCCCTTTATTCTTCCATGTTAATTTTAGTATCCATTAGTTAAATTTGTTTGTAAACAACAAACAAAAATCCACTGTGAGAGTACTGGTTACTATTACAGATATTTAATGTTTCCATTCATAAATATGACTGATATCACCAATTATTTTGATCCTTTTAGAATATCCTTCAATAACATTTTATAACTTTTCCATAAAGTTTATTCTCTACTTTTCTAAAATATATCCCTATGTACTCTTGCTGCTATCATGGATTTGTTAAATTATATTTTCTGAATTTTTACTGTCAACGTTAGACATTATGGTTTTTCGAGTAATGCTGATGCACTTTTATTAATTTTAGTAGTTTGTATTTTCTTATCTTTTCTGTGTAGATAACCATATCGCCTTTGAATTATGTTCATTCTGTTTCTTATAAATTGCACACCTTTTACGTTTTCCTATCTTATTGGTCTGGCTAAGACTGAGGGTTTAATTCTGAAAGGAATTGCTGAGAGCAGGCAGCCTTATATTTTTCTTTACTTTGGAGGGAATGTGTTAATGTTTTAACATGAAATACAATATTTGGTTTTGGATGTTGATTGACAAGCTTTGTAAGGTTAATGCCATTTTATGCCTTGTTTGTTAAGAGATTTTTAAAAATCATGAATATTGAATTTTAACACATGCTTTTTTGCAGGTGTTAAGATAACCATAGTTTATCTCCTTTAATCATTAATTTGTTAAAGTAGCGAGTGAATTATAGTTGTACGTTTTATAATGTTAAACTATCTACAAATTACTGGGATGCGCCCTGCTCATTCACTGAAAAAATGGCTGAATTCAGAATCATTTGCTAGTATTTTATTTAGGAGTAATGCATCTGTGTTCCTGTATAAGAAAAGACCATCCTACAATTTTTCCTTTTGATATTTACTTGGTCCAATTTAAGAACTGAGATTATATTAGCTTTATAGAGTGATCTGGAGAGCTTCTTCTCTTTGCTTGTTTCCTGGAATATATTGTGTACTGTTGCTTCATGTTACTTTCTAGGTAGGATTTTTTGGAGGGGTTTGGGAAAAAAGAGGGATGGGTAGATTTTTGACCATCAATTGAATAACTTTAATGACAATTTCTAACAAGGTCTCTCTCTCTCAGGGATGTGCCTATATTATTAATCTTTTCAAAGAACTGGCTTTGATTCTTGTTCATCCTCTTTGTTTTTCTTGCTATTGTCTTTCTCCTCTTTATTATTTCCCCTTCCTTTCCTCATGCTCACTCTCTCAGTCTTTGCATGCTTCATGAATTGAACAGAGAGCTCACTAAATTTTTTATTCTGTGTTCATTCTTCATTTGTGCATTTAAAGCTCCAGTCTTCTATATTACTTCGGTTGCTACTCATGAGCTTTGATATATGGCTTTTCAGTTCTCTATTTTAATATCCATTCTGAATTCCTCTTTGACTTGTGAAATACTCAAATGTTCAAATTTTTAAAATTTTTGAATGAGTTGTTTGGGTATTTGTGGTCATATTTTTGGTACTTGGATTTTACAAAGTAAAATGTTGTCCATTCCTATCAAATTCTGGCACTTTGTGAAACATGGTCGATTTTTATCAGTATTCTATATCTGTTAGGAAACAATGAGTATTTTAATTGTTGGGTATAACAATTAAAATTTAATTGTTTAAATTTAATTTAAATTTAATTGTTTTGTAAACAATTTAGGCAAATTTGTTATTGTGCTTTTCTGATGCTTTATCACTTTTTTCCATTTTTCCTGGTTGTACTGTTTGTGACAAGCGAAATCTTCTATGATTTTATTTTATCCATTTTTCTTGTAATTTTGTCTACATTTTGCTTGATATATTTTGAGGTTAGACAATAGTTTTAGAGATGGATGGGTTTAGTATTATTTTATTTTCCTGGGAAATTGCTTATTTTATAATTAAGCTCTATGGTTATCTTTATTGCAAATATTCATTTATGTCTTTAAGTCTGATTGGCTGACATTAATACTGTCATGCAATTCAACATCTTTATTTAGATTTGTATTTGCCTAATGTATCTTTTCCCATTTTTCATTAGTATCTTTTCTCTGATGCCTGTAAATTGCATGTAACTTAATTTTTCTATATCAACTAGAGGATCTTTACCTTTCAACTGATGAGCATGCTCTATATTTATTGGAATTATGGATATGTTTGGAATTATTTGTATTTTTTGCATGTTTTCATGCTATTTCTTGATATTTTTCTTTTTTAAAATCATCCTTCTGTTGGGTTATTAGAACTTCTTTCTGCTTTTTCCCTCTCTACCAACTTAAAAGATATGCTTTGTATTTTTTCTGACATAATGACGTCATGTTAAAATGTTAACAGGTTCTTCTCATGCACAATAAAGGACTTTCATATTATTGTTGTGTAGCACTTTAGCGACATCCTGTGTTACCCCTCCTCCACAAGTAGGTGTTATTTTAATTATAATCATTAGTTTTTACAATAAAGTTTATTTAGATGTACTCACGTTTTCCTGATTTATTTTCTAACCATACATTTTTGCTTCCTTTTCCTTTCTTAGGTTCAATTTCCATCTTTATGAGATAAACCCTTTAGTGGTTCTTTCAGCAGGATATCTGAGTGGTAAAGTCAGCATTTGCGTGAAAATATTTCTATTTTACATTTGCTTTTGAAAGAGAAATTTAACTGGGCATAGAAGTCCAAGTTCACATTATATTCCTTAGCAACTTTAAGATATTATTCAGTAATCTCTACTTTCCATTTTAGTTGATGGAGCATCTAACTGACAACCTAATTATTCCCTATTTTGCAGGTAAAATGTCATTTCTATCTGATTATTTCTGAGTTATTTTGCTTTTCCTTTCCTCTGCAATTCCACTATGATGCATCTCATTAAATGTTTATTTTTATTTACCCAGTTCAGGAATTCATATCATTTTTATAATGAAGATTCGTAGTTTTTAAAATCAAATCTGAAAATTCTTAGCTAGTTATCATTTTTTTTTCCCCAGCTGTTCCCCTGTTCTTTTCTTCTGGAGCTCTTACTAGACGCACATCAGTTACCTTTATTCTACTTCCCATGACACTCAGTCTTCACTCTTTCCATTCCTCTGTCTCACTGGGTTATTATTTCCTATAGTAATTGCTATAGACTATTCTTTCAGTTCACTAATTTTTTGTGTTCAGATTCTTTATTCAATTGTGTTCAACATGATATTTAACTAAACCTTTGAACACCTAATTTTGATGACTACATTTTCTTTTTCCTTAAAGTTCATTTTGTTTTTCTTTCAAAAACATTATTTCAAAAATGTTGCCTTTTTTTGGGCTTCCCTGGTGGCACAGTGGTTCAGAGTCCGCCTGCCGATGCCGGGGACACGGGTTCGTGCCCCGGTCTGGGAAGATCCCACATGCCGCAGAGCGGCTGGGCCCGTGAGCCATGGCCACTGAGCCTGCGCGTCCGGAGCCTGTGCTCCGCAACGGGAGAGGCCACAACAGTGAGAGGCCCACGTACCGCAAAAAAAAAAAAAAAAAAAAAAAAAAAAGTTGCCTTTTATTATAATTTTATTACATCTTTAAATCTTTAACAATTTTAAGCACATTTTATGATTTTTCTATTACTTCTAATTCTTGCAATCTTATTCCTACTTTTTGCTTTTAACCTGCTTTTAACCAGATTCTCCCTCAGGGTAGATTATTTTCTTGTGTGGTTTGTAATTTGTGTGTGTGCCTATTTAGCTGAGATGTGTGTGTGTGTGTGTGTGTGTGTGTGTGTGTGTGTGTGTGTGTGTGTATGCTAGGAGAAAAATGCTCCTAAATAATGTTTTGTTGTGTTTTGTTTTCCTGAAGGATCCTGTTTCCTTAAATCAGGATCTCAGCACATCTTTATGGGACCAGTATTTATGCCAGTTTTTTCTCCTGCTTTATCTAGAGCATAAACTGGGGCTTCCATTTCCCACAGAATATTTTTTCCCAGTTATATTTCCAGGAAGTAATCAGGATTTTGTCTGTTCCTTTAGTTAGTGATAGATACAATTTAGCTTTCCTTTCAGTCCGTGAGCAACCCTCCCCTGTTCTGGACTTTATGCAGGAGTCTGGATTACATATTGCTTTTTCAAATGTGCCTGAAAAAAGGCACATTTTTCAGAACCCCTCGGCTACTCAGACACCATTGCCCCAGCCCCCAAAGATGAGTCATATCGGGAGTCAATTCCCTCCTGGCTACCAGGACATCACGCGTGAGCTTTGACTTGGTTGACCTCCCCCAGCTTCATCTCTTCTTCTCTGCCCGGATTTTCTGTGATGCTGCTGTGCTCACATCACCCCAACCTTCTTTTAGCTTTCTCCTTCCTGCAGGTCTTCAGTGTATGGGTTCTTGTGTCTGGAATGCTTTTTCCTCTTTCCTTTTCCCAGCTGACTCCCACTTGGTCCTCCGATATCCACTTCACCAGACCTTCCTCAGAGATGCCATCTCGGACATGATGAACTAACTATAAAACCCGTATCTCAACTGCATGTCACACAATGGGCAACTGTGTGTATGTTTTATTTTTAAAATGTCAATCCCGTTCATTAGGGGGAAAGTCTACTTTATGCATCATTATATATGCAGAACCCAACTTACATTAGGTACTTCATAAATTTGTATGGCCAGATGAAGGTCAAAATAATGTAATACACAAAGATAGCTGACTTCAAAAGTCAGGTTGACTGCATGCCTCAACTAATAAGTCCTCGAGCTGCAACGAAGACCCGGCGCAGGCAAAGTAAATAAATAAATAAATATTTGAAAGTCAAGTTGAGCCCTTAAACTACTGATTATCTAACTCTCCTTTCCTGGAAAGCATGCTTTCTCATGGTTACTTTCGAATCTGCCACCTTGACCTCTAATGATGGTCTAGGATGTGTACACCAGAAATAATTCTTCATCTTGCGTAATCCTGCCACATTTTATCCTAGAGACAGCCCCCAGAGGAGCCTGTTAGATAACTTCCTGATTCTGGGACTCTACTGCTGACAAGGTGTAAATCACATCGCAAAACGGAGAACAGTCTCTTTATGGCAAGATCGCAACGCTTTAGATCAGCAAGCCCAGGTAGACTGTGCTGCTACTGCTACTACAAATAATAACGTTGTCATGTATTGAGTAATGCCTGCATATCAGTCATTTTACATATAATTTCATTCATTTATTTCATTCGTTCACTTATTTCAGCTAACTGTGAGTTAAATACTGTGGTGGATGTTATCGTTTTCAGTGTTCATACCTGAAAAATGAGGACAATAATACCATACTATTTGCTTCCAGATGAGTCGACTGAGCAACAGATCAGTTGATTGCATGGCGGGCTTTGAAGCCAGAGGGGTCTGACTCAAAACTTCCTAACTCTTGACTTTAGGACACTCTCTATTATTCTAAGGCAGGTTCTGTCCGAACTGCCTACACATTCATACAATGTATACATACAACAAACGTCTAAAAGGGCTTGTGAAGTAAAATTCATATTTTATGGCAAGAAAAGAGAAATTTAAACATAAAAACTTTTCTCTGCCCTTTGGCCTCCTCTCTCCCCGCACTGTGCACTGTATATCTGCATTAGGCATCGACCAAACCTCCCCCATCGGCAGGAATACCTGCTCAACCATGGAGAGCAGCATTCTCCTAGCATCAGTGAGACAACTCCTTAAAAGATAACATTCCTTCCTGATCTTGCAAGGGGTCACATGACCCACCATGATGATGCTTAGATCTGGATTATGTGAACTGTCAATCATACATCATTTGACGTACAACCCTCTGTCTCAAAAAACTTATATAATGAACGGAACAGTTCTCAGAGCTTTCTGAGAAGCTCTTTTTGGGTCATAATCTTCAAATTTGGCTGGAATAAAATTTTCCATTTCTTTCTTAGATAGACTGATTAATTTTTCATTGACAGGCTAAAACACAAGGAGAAATCATAAGCCCTCTAACGTATGATTTGCCACATCTGTTGCTAAAAGAAGCCTCTTCCAGAATTGTGTGTGTCGGGGGAGGATCTTTTCTAAATCTCATCACCCTTCACACTTCCTCACCTGGCCCTTTCTCAGAGTCGGGAACTACACGCCTCACTGCAGCTACATCTCCGTTCTGGGCTCAAAAGAGGGAACCTTGAGGGAACGGGGGATTTGCCTGTTTCAGACTCTCGGGGAAGGTCTCTGACATTCATTTTCCCTTTCTAAGTGCTTCTACTGAGGTCTGGGAGTGAAAAGCCCCAGGCTTCCCTGAAGTGTCAGAGTTAGTCAGCCCTTCCTGAAAGCAAAAGTTACTCCCATGGAAGAGTCACCAGGCTGAATCACCTGCTGTTAGCACTTTCTAAAAGGAAGTGTGTGCAGACAAGTGCCTTCATTTGCAGAAACCACTGGTGTTTGTTTTGGAGACTGCTTGCTCCAGAAACTCCAAGGAAACTAGCCTTGGACTAAACATTCTAACAACCTGTTACAATTGCTGGTACGCTGACTTCCGGACTTGGGCGCTGTGGTTTTAATGTCTTTTTTTTACGTTGAAATCGGAGTGACAAAGTGGTCACATGTTTCCATCTTGCAAAGTTATTTCCCATGAGTGGAACAATGCTCCCCTTTACTTGCTTCTTACCTTAGAGACTAAGATTTGATAACCTTACGAGAAAGTTCATCACCCATAAATTTTGGATGTGTGATTTCTGGTTTCATTAGACATTGACAGAAATTAGAATAATGTTTTTGTTAGAGCCTGGAAGTATTTTTAAACTATAACAGTATCGGCTTTGTAGGATGTCCATCTCCAATTAAAATCATATATTTTATATTCTGACATCCAAGTACTATGGTTAACTACCAAAGTTGGTATTGTGTCTCATTCTGTGAAAGACTTGAGTCAGCTTGCAAAATTGCAAGGGAAAATTTTGATTGGAATATAAGATTGAGCTTGTGGGGAGTGTAAGAAAACAGTCTCGTGACTGATGGGGGTGCGAAATGTGTCTTGACTGAAAAGAAAAAGCCTGTAAAGAAATGAGGCAACATACCTGAGCAAAAGCCCACCCCAGGCTCTGCTGGACTGTGGCAGAACAATGGGAAGGTTTTACCTTTCGTGTCTCTTCCCCTCTACCCCAGTTACATGTCCAATGCTAATGAGTTGACTTTGGGAGCCTCTGTGGAAAGGTGCCACGTGGGTCCTGTGTCACCCAGACCAGGGTGGGCCTGCAGCATGGTGGATGGAGACCGTATCTCAGCCACCTGAGACGTATATATATATATATACGTTTTTAAGAATACTCATATAGATATATGAATCACTTTACTGTACACCAGCAAGTAACACAACATGGTAAATCAACTGTATGAAGCAAGGATAAAGATCTTGGTTGGTGTGAGGTCTGCAGGAGCTGTGGGGAAGGCAGCCCTGTGTCAGAAGAGATGCTCTGCGGGAGGTAGTTCTGGTTATCCAGCTCCAGTGGTGGCCTTGCTGCAAAGCCATGGGACCAGGACAGTCACATCCATAGTCAGCTTTTCCTCTGTCTGCAGCCAAGGTGATTTTTCTGTGCTACAAAACAGAATTACGTCTCCTCTTCCTAAAAAAATGTCCTTGAGTCCCTATTGCCCTCCAGATAAAGTCACACCCCCGATACGGCTCCAAGGTCTTTTGTCATCAGAACGCTGGGGACCTCTAGGTCCCACCCTCTCCTGCCTTTCCCACCCCTCACTCCCTAACTGCTCACTCCAGCCCTCCTGGGCCGTGTTCAGATCCTTAGTTATATTATATTCCTTTAGATCTAGGCTGGGCCTCCGCATGCTTCAGGTCCGCTCTGTCCCCACGCCTCTCCATCAGCCCTTGTTGAAACACTCCTTTCCCTGTTCACCAGGCTAACCCTTCATCTTCCGGTAGGACTCCGCCTAGACATCGCGTCTTCCAGGAAGCTTTTCTTGAGCTCCTCAAGCTTGAATAATGTGCTCCTCTTTGCTTGCCTCTAGCACCTTGTACTTATTCCATCATGGCTACACTTCTGCTGTGACCACACTTCATTAAACTTCCTTTCTTTTCTTGATTTATATCCTCCAACAGACTACAAGCTCCATGAGAATGAGAACTATAGGGGTCTTATTTACTGTCCTATCTTTAATGTTTAGCACAGATTCTGACATGTAGTAGGCAGGCATTCAATAATGTTGGTGGAATAAATAAATTCAGTGTATAACACTGTTTGGTTTTATGCAAATATCTACACAAGTACTTTCTCATTTTGTTCTCTTAAAACTTCTGCCAGCGAGACCGCACAGATCTTACAGATTTCATTTCACAGACATGGAAATTGAGATCTAAAAACACTCAGGCAACAGTGTAGGGCCACAAAGAAAGAAAGTGGTGGAGTGACTACCCGTTCCATCGTTCCATCGCAAGCGCCTTGTTTATATCACAACACTTCTTGCCCTGGCTTCCTCTTTCATATAACGGAAATTCCTCCTCTCTAGGTGTCTCTTCAGATGCAAATTTTGTGTGTATCTGCTGACTGCAGCAGACACTACTGATGCCCCAATTCCCTGTCCCCATGGCCCACCTCTGAGTCCACCTGTGGTGGCAGTAGACAGCTTCCAGAATGTCGAGAACTTTCCACCTCAAGCCCCTCCATGTCTCTTCCCCTCTCCCCCGGGATTTCTTCGGCACCCCTTGTGCTCGCTGTCTGCATACCAGTGCAACGCAGCGGTGTGTGGAAGGGGTTTCAGTGACCTTGGGAGCAATCCCCAATTAATGGGGACGGAAGCTGCTGGAGACATCATGCAAGCTTCCGCACTCTCTGGTGGCACAGGTCTGAGGTGAGTTCCCTTCTCATGTTTCCTTGCAGGGTCTCCGTCGGGGTGGAGCTCAGCCGCCTGCAGAGCTGCATCCCCACAGTAGCGCACCTCTTAATGGTCATCACTCTCTCATCTGTGCTTCTAGAGATTACGTCACAGATAAACTACTGGCACCCGAGCCTTTGCCTCAGGGACTTCTTTTGGAGAAAACCAATCCAAGATATTGATAAATCCATAACAAGTAGGAAGGACATGGGGAAAGAACACTCTCCCGCCATGCTCCCCTCCTGCCTCCTTAGCAGATGATCTTTCAGAACCCCTTTCATCTCTGAAAGGTCACCCATTCTACCCTGGGCCCTTCTGGTCCATCAAATGCCAAGCTTGGAGGTAATTGTCCTTCCCAATGCAGTTTTCCTATAGACACCCAGGCCCCCTCGGGGCACTGGCCTGTGGCAGCCTGGTAACTGGCTCAGAGCAAGCAGTTTCCTACCTCTGTACCAGTTCTCTCTGTCCTTTGTTTATCAGAACTGGCTGGAATTACTGCCTAGATTCCCTGGGGGAGGACAGACATTGCAAACAACCATGGCCATCACCACTTCAAGAGCTGAAGCAGACAGAGCCGGCAGCACAAGAGGGCATTAACTTCCAGACACACCCATTTAATTGCAGAGAGTCTATGAACAAGAGTGGACGGTGCACAGGAGAAAACATCCCCACGCAGCAAAATGCCAAGGAGCGGCACACCAACCGTGCTGGGTCAACTCTTGCACAACGGGTTCCTGAAACCAGTGTTCCCAGAGCTGCTGAAATGTTTGTTTGTTCAAGGGGCCTTTCTCTAAATTCCAAAGGTCAATTTCGTTGATGCATGTCAATGCCATCTCCACCAAGAGATGTGTGCTTCTGACTCGCGTCCTTCTCTCCCCTCTCCCCGGGGATAAGGGTGGCTACCTGCTTAGCGCCACTGGGCACCAGCTTACTCTCTTCTTCACCCCCAACTACCTTAACTGACTCTTTGAACCCTGCTCCACCACGCACTTGGCCCCAGCAGGAAGAACTCGCAGGCACAAGGAGGCAAATGAGTTTCACAGTGTGTTATATTGGATCAAACTTTGGGCATCTGACTAAATTTGTCTGTTTTATCTTCATATCCCTTTCCTAAGTAGAGGCTCTGGCACTTAGCAGTTGCTCATTAAATATGTGTTGAGTCTCATTAAATACGTGTGGATGCACGCAGGAGTGGATTCATGAATATATGCATAATTCTTTCAGTTTGAAGGACTGGGGCTAATGCTATGAATATATTTCCTGAAAAATTAGCTTTGTGCATAGTGGGTGCTCCATAAATGTGAATTAATGGATCAATAATGTGCCTAGAGAAGAACAAATCACTACGGAAGCCTGTGGGTATGCTCCCACCTTGCTGTTGGAGGGCTTCACGCTGTACCCCCTGAGTGATTATAGTCTCGTGTAAGTGATTTTCATGGTAGTTTGCACTCCTGAGACTGGGAAAGTATCATTTGAGTTGGGCTTTCCATTTTGGCATATACTCTTTTTCCGTATCCTGTTCTATATTAGTCTTTTGAGGCATCTAGGAAGAATTAGATAGTGGGGGGAGATCAGGGCTATAATTAGGTTCCAGACAAATTCCCTAATTGAATAAGAGTTTGTCTGTAATCTTAAGTGTAGCCAGTTAGTCCCCACAGGCAAGTACCAGCTATGTTATCTATAGTACACTGTGGGCACGCAATACATTTTATAAAACCATAATAGAGTAATGGGTACAATCATTCATTGTTATCTTTATCCATTTAAAGCTGCTTCAAAGTGTCATATCAAATACAGCTTTTTCACTTTATAATAATACTGTAGAATTGAGGTAAATTTTTCTTCTCTCATATAGCATTGAATATTTCCAGAAAGCTGTATAGCTTGGGTCAACCTCTCTTATGTAATAATAATAATAATAGTGCTAGCACCTGCCATTTTTGAGCCTTTACTCTGTGTTAGACTCTGTACTAAATGTTTTATATATGCATCATCTTATTTATTCCTTGAATTAAGCTTTTGAAGCATTTATCGTAATTTTCAGTTTACATATGAGGAAATGGAAATTTAGAGCAGTAATTTGATCAGTATCTTATAGTTGCTAAATAGAAGTCTGTTTGATTCGAAATCCTTTGCTGTTAATTACCTTACTAGCATGCATGCAGGAATACTTTACAGAAGGCTGAAATTAGGGCCATCATTTTAAAAACTGGGACTTAGACTAACAACAGCTGTCACAAGATGCTGTGCTATTATGTAAGTTGTCTCAGTTAAAATTTAGGCTGTGTGCCTAATAAATTAGGGACTATAGCCCCTTTATACAGATGAGAAAATTGGAGCTCCTAAAGGGCATGCGATTTGCTACAGACAATCAGAAACTAGGTAGTAGAACTGTGACCTACACCAACTCTGTCTGACCTTGCAGCTGTATCAGCACCCTGATAACACTCTACTGCATCTAACTGCCAAAGCGTCTACCTAATAGACATTTGTCATTTTTTTGTCTGTATAGCATCTGTTCCCCCTTCTTATCAGCACCTTGATTTTGCATTTTACTTTTTTGTGGGAGATTACCTCTTCTCGTGTATCTGGAGCTGTTGGGATAATGAACCCATGTTTCTACCTTTTACTAAAGAAGCTGAAAGGACCAGATTTTACCTTCAATCAACTCATGTTGACAAAATGTGGGCAGAAGATCTAACTTGACAATTGGAATACGTTTTGTTTGTTTGTTTGTTTTTTCAGGAACTTGAATCTTGACAGTCTGATGCAGGTAGTGGAACATTGTTGGAATGTGTTAATCTCACTTCTTTTCCATCAAGTTTCCCTGCTATGAGATTATTCTTGTAATCCCCACATCACTTTAACTTCCCTCTGGCATAGCCCTGAAGCATCATGAAAAAAGAAAATACTTCCACGAGCCGAATTCTAAAGAGCTCATTTCATCAGCTTTGATTAGGAGAGATGGTCAGAGACGAGACCCTGCCTTAAACATGGGCAGTGGCTAACAGTCTGCTCAGACAATGAGGATCTTGGAAGGATCCTGGTTAGGGAATTGATGACAAGGACCTTTTGAGAAGTATGTCGATGGATCTTGATGAATAGATCCTATATTACCTATTTAGGATTAGCTACAGCTTACTACAACAGAAAACCCTACAAAACAGTAACCAAACAACATGGAAAGTCAGTTTTTGGTTCGCTTTGTTTTCTGTTCACATAAAAAAGAATTTGTAGGTGGGTGTCCAGGACTGATATAACTGCTCCACGGTCATCATGGTTACTTCCTGGTCCAAGATGTCTGCTGGAACTCCAGCCATCATGATGGAAAGAAAGAAGAGGAGAAACGCAAAAAGGGAAGCATGTCTCAGCTGAGTCAGCTTCTGTTAAGCAATCTTCCTGGATATTCCCTATGGTATTTCTTTTTCCATCTCACTGGCCAGAATTTAGTTACATGGCTACACTTAGGTACAATGGCAGCTAGGAAGTACAGTTTTGTCAGGTAGATGGTTTGATACTCTAAATAAAATCAACATTCTATTTCACACAAATTATCACCAGCAATTCACCACTGCAAAAGGGAATCTTAATAATCAGGTGGACAAACTTGTTTTGTACAATGCGAAGTTCCTTTACTGGTCACCCCAATTTGCTCAGTACACTCTTGAGCAAAGACCAATTTCTTGAAAAGCATAAACCATCCAGTGGTTTGAGTTGAAAAGCACAACTCATCCAATAGAAAATATGTTTTAAGGAGAATTGAATACCCCTATAACTATTGAGGAGATCAGTTACCAAAAACAAAACAAACCACTCTCAAATAGAAATCTCTAGGCCCAGATGGTTTTTCCAGAGAATTCTATCAAATATTTAAAGATTTATTTTCTACGTAATCTGCTCCAGAAAATAAAATAAGAGGGAACACTATGCAATTATTTTATGAAACCAGTATTTACCTAAAACCAAAATCAGACAAAGCCTGTACCAAAAAACAAAGCAAACAAAAAAGACCCTCAGATTATAGAACCTGTATAAAGATTGTTCCTAGCAGCTCTATTTGTAATAGCCAAGAACCGGAAACAGTTAACATCACCCACAATGAGTGGCTGATTAAGCAAACTGTGCTCCATCAGTATAATGGAATACTGCACAGCAATCCAAAGAAACTAGCTTTTGACAAACAACAGCTCTGATGGATCTCAAGGGCCTTATGCTGAGTGAAAAAAGCCAATCTTAAAGGGTCACATACAGTGGGATTCCATTTATATAACAATTTTGAAAAGACAAAATTATAGAGATGGAAGACAAGTAAGTGACTTTTGGGAGTTAGGGATGTTGCGGGGGGGGGGGGGATGAGTGCGACCATAAAAAGAAATAAAAGGAATCCCTTGGTGGCGACTGAACAGTTCTGTATCTTAAGTGCAGTGGTGGTTGCATGAATGTAGGTAGGACCATACCAATATGCCAATTTCAATTTTCTGTTTCAATATGTTGCGCTGTTAATTACATAAGATGTAACCTTTGAGGGAAACTGGGCGTAGGTTACATAGAACCCTTCTGTACTACCTTTGCAACGTTTTGTGACTCTGTGAGTACATAAATAAAGTTTTGACAGAGCTGGTTATCTAGGCTTCCTTCAGTTCCATTAATTCCTAATATCTTTTCAATAAATCCCTCTTTTGCTCAATATAGCATGTCTTGCTTTCATCTGAATTATCCTGATATGCAACATTGATGTAAGTGATTCATCTTACCCTGGGAAGGGTGAGCAGGAAAAAAACTTCTAGAAGATACGCATTGGAAAAAGGGATCAGAAATCACCTGTCTCTTTCTTCTAAGTCAGGTTGTGTTAAATTTGACTCGTGTTTTCCTTTCTACTGAACACAATTACACACTTCACACACACACCCTCACCGCCAGATCCCACCCCATGCCACTGTGTCTTCGTCTGTCGGGACAATCACAGTCATCTTTATCTTTGGTAAAGAAGACACTACATTTTTATAACACTTACTGGACTTTTATGGTTGGTTGCAAGGGGCAGAGAGTCACTGCGCTAGGTAAGCACCAGGAGCTCAGTTGGAGAATATTAATTTCTTTCGTGTAGAGTAGTTTGGGAAATGGGCTTTCCATAGATATCCAAAATCAGGATCTTCAAACTGTATTTTTTGAGTCAAAGTGATTATTCATGGACTTTCTTTGAAATTGTCTAGTGTTCCTTCTTCGGCATGAATCAAATATTCAAAATGTAGGTGCTTCTCTCTGTCTTTTCTACTGTCACCTGTTTGACTCCGGATCCCAAGAGCACAGGGTAACACAATACAAAACATGACCCGTTAGTTATCAGGAACCATAGGTGGAGCAGATTTCCTTAGAAGGGAATGTGAACAGAGCAGGAAATGACCAACATCACGAACGTGGCTTTGCTTGGAGAAGCCTGGGAAAGCTTCCAACCCCGCTGACCTGTCGCACTGCTTGAAATCTCATCTGTACTCCTTTTCAGTTGAACACATCTTGGGTTTCAGAATGCAGACGTACCACTGGAGTACTAATGTGGACATACGCCTTCAATTAGGGTATTTTCTTTTCCAGGTTTACCTGATATTCTGAATGGGGATTCAATATCATCTGTCCATGCATAGACACAATCTGTGTGCTTTCAGGACAAGTGAGAAAAGTAAAGAAAACCAGGAATGGGATGAGATAGAATGTGAGCTTAAATGGGCTGGTGGGCTTAAATGGGCTGGGGTCATGGGGGCAAGTGAGACTCTCAAACATACTTATGAGGAAAAAACTGAGCCAAGGGCGTGGTCAGCATGAGAAACCTGCTTATCACCAGGGAGGATATAAAACCTTATCCTGGAATCTGTGAGTGTGAAATTCTCTTGATAGCTTTGAGGTCACATCTAGCAGAGTTTAAGAAAGAAGCCATGTACAAATTCCAGGACAGGTACATAGTGAGGAGAAATAGCTGTAGACAGCAGTTCATTGTGTCTAGACTTTTTTTTTTTTTTTTTTTTAATGTAATGGAATTTATTGGCTTATGTAACCGGGAAGTCCAAGGGCAGAGCTGGTTTCAGTTGCTATGGCTTGGAAGGTGTTTTCTAGGTTCACTCTCTCTCCCTCCCATTTCTTCAGGCCCTGCCCCTCCCCCTCTTGACTCCCTTCTCTTTTTCTGTTGGTTTTGTTCTCAGACAGGCTCTGTCCACAGCCACCCCCAAAGTGACTTTTCCATTAATTTCTCTCAGCACCCAGATATCTAAAGTAAGAAAAGTGTCCATTGACCCTGTGGGTCTGGCCTGGGTAACAGAACACTCTGTTCAAATGTGATCACATCACCTATCCATCTCTGTGAGCAGGAGAATTGCAATTGGCGCCACTGTAATACATGAAATGGAAAAAAGCCACTCTCACCTTGACCTTAAACGACTCATGGGACTGGAAGGTGCTCTTACAGGTAAGATAGACCCAGTCTGGGGAATTAGGACTTGGGCATAAAAGCGTTAAAATGCTTGAGGGATGACATAAAAGTAAACATAGATGGGGGAGGGCACTGCAGGCCAAAAACATTTCCTTCAGCGTTTTGTCAGAAAAGATGTGTGTGGGAGTGAAACCGTGCAACTCAGACTGGGACTCAAACCCACATTCTTTAACTGAGATCACACACCTGGTCTCAGGACTTAATGAAGCTCAGGCTCTTGATGTCTCATCGCAGAAAGGGACAAAGTGATAGGTAAGGAGTGGATTTATTTAGAGAGAAACACACTCCACAGACAGAGTGTGGGCCACCTAGAAGGCCCCATGGGACGGGGGTGTCAGTTTTTATAGGAGCGGGTAATTCCATAGGCTAATTAGTGGGAAGAGTATTCCAGCTATTTTGGGGAAAGGGTGGGGATTTCCAGACATTGAGCCACAGCCCACTTTTTGACCTTTATGGTTGGCCTGGGAACTGTCATGTCACCTGTGGGTGTGTCATTTAGCATGCTGATGTGTTGCACTGAGCAGATACCAAGGCTCAAGGTCTAGTGGAAGTGGATTCGTCCTCCATATTGGACTTACTTGGTCCTAATCAGTTTATATCGTGTCCTCAGGCTATGTTATTCTTTTAAAGGTTGTGTCCTGCCCCCTTCCCTCCCCTTTCAGGAGGAGGCCACACATGGAACAATTTTGACATACAGATGCCACATTGGGAGAGTGACACAGAAGATCAAAGGAGGAAACATGGGAGCTCTGTTTCCCTGTGTCCACACCAGGCTGTCTCTGCACTTAACAGTTACCCCTAGGGAGTGCTGACATGGAGTAAAAGTCATCCAACTCGGGAAGAAATGGAAGACAGATGTGCTAGGCCAGCCTGGAATACTCCTCAGCACTTAAGTGAAGAAACTGAAAATCTGGACCCTGGAGTAGCTTTTAGCTACGCTTAAAACATGTGTGAAATAGCAAAGGAACAGGTCAGGAGTACAGCTCATAGAGCAAGTCCTATTAAAATACTTAGTACTCACGGAGTGAAGGATGTTTTGGAGCTTTTCACCTGATAACACCACCAAAAGCTAACGCATCATTTTATGCCTGAATCTCATGGTTTTTAGATACAAGACAAGGCACAGAGTTAGTTCTGGTGTTTTGAAAGTTGCCCCATAACACCAGCAGTTGATCCACACTCTTCTTTTTTTCTTTTAAACATCTTTATTGGAGTATAATTGCTTTAGATCTACACTCTTTATCTGACTTTCTGTGTAGGATCACAGCTCTTTGAGGACATGTCTTGAGACGATGCTATATGTATAGAGTATAGAATGTATATAATCTAGCGCCTGACAGGTAAAAGGTGCTTTAAAATTTATCATAAGATGATACAGAAATGAATGCTCTAAAGACAGGCACCTGAAGTATGTCTTTGGTTTGGAAGCATAAAATCTAGTGTCTATTTTTTTTTTTTTTTTTTTTTTTTTTTTTTTTTTGCGGTACGCGGGCCTCTCACCTCTGTGGCCTCTCCCGTTGCGGAGCACAGGCTCCGGACGCGCAGGCTCAGCGGCCATGGCTCACGGGCCCAGCCGCTCCGCGGCATGGGGGATCTTCCCGGACCGGGGCACGAACCCGTGTCCCCTGCATCGGCAGGCGGACTGTCAACCACTGCGCCACCAGGGAAGCCCGTGTCTATCGTTTTTAGCCCTTTCTAAAATCACAAGATGATTTTAGTGGGCTCTATATGAAAGATTATACGCTGACACTGATTCAGCCCCTTAGTTGTAGGCAGCACCCACTTCAGGCGGCTCTTTGACCGTGTGGCTGAGAATCTCAGTCTAGGATCTACCCCTCTGCGCTTGGGACAGGAAATCAAGCCTTCCTTTCCTCTTTGGACAGAATAATCGAGGTATATAGCTTTTTGATAATACCATTAGGGTTTCAGAAATGGGCACTAAATGGAACCATGCAGAACCCTGTGGGGCTCCTGGGCAAGGGGGCCATTCAACCAGCTGCTCATCAGGGAAGGGAGAGGATGCGGAGACAAGGGAGGAGCAGCCAGGAAACAATAGTGCAGCCTTGGGGCGGGTCCTGGTTCTGCCTCAAGGGATACAGTGACAATGTCTTTGCGCTTCTGCAGCACAAATCCCCCACCAGATGGAAGATGTTCCAGAGAAGAGGCCACAGTTTGATAAACACAAGAAGCTCATCAGGAGACCACCTGAGGCCAGACTAAAGGAGTGCAGGTCCTGCACACACCCTGATCCTTACCAGCAACCCAGCCCTGGAACTATTCCTATGAAACTCCTCACCAAATCCCCCTGAGTTGGACACAGTTTTGAGAGGCATGAGCCTGCTGTGTCCCCCCTTTGCCTGGCAAAGCAATAAAGCTATCCTTTTCTACTTCATCCAAAACTCTTGTCTCCAAGATTCAATTCAACTCCGCTGCACAGAGGCCGAGGTTTTGGTATCATAAAGAAGCCCCGAACCAAATCTTGCTCTGTTTTCTCCACCCAGGGCAGCCCTGTTGAAAGCTGGGGACATACTTCAAAGCCACATCTGTGGAATTCCTCTGTCACTGCTGCAATAAAGGGTGATTTATGGTGATGCCTGTCCTTGGTTTATCCCAGAGCTAGGAGGACAGATGACGAAGGCACTCTGTATTACTACCTCTCTCACCATCGAGGAGTCCTGGAGGTGACCACAAGGATGGGCATGGTGGAGAAGATGCTATATTAATGGTGATTTTTACTGAGAACAAAAGGGGACCTCTGCTTTCCTCTTCTGTTCTCTTTTCTCTCTGTAAGGGGACTTCTGGCAATGGGCATTGCCATTGCTCCCGACTTTTAAATGAAAGGCTTCTGAAGTAACTGGCCCTGTTTATGGAGTATGAATTAAAGATGGAGTTAAGTGGGCTGACTCACTGGCGATTGGTGGGTGATTCACTGCCGGGGAATCGCTCCCCAAAGCCCTTAGTGTAGAGTCACCAATTAGGGCCAGCACATTGGGACCCTGTGTCTCTGTGTTTCGGCGGCCAGAGCAGCACAGAAGCTCAGAAATGGACACTGGGACAGGAGAAAAAGCTACAGAAAGCTGAGGCTAATGGACTGGGTCTGTTTAAAATAAAGAATGTTGCAAAAGACAGGGAAGGACACTACATGATGATCAAGGGATCAATCCAAGAAGATATAACAATTATGAATATATATGCACCCAACATAGGAGCACCTCAATACATAAGGCAAATGTTAACAGCTATACAAGAGGAAATCGACAATAACACAATAATAGTGGGGGACTTTAACACCTCACTTACACCAATGGACAGATCATCCAGACAGAAAATTAATAAGGAAACACAAGCTTTAAATGACACAATAGACCAGGTAGATTTAATTGATATTTATAGGACATTCCATCCAAAAACAGCATATTACACTTTCTTCTCAAGTGCACATGGAACATTCTCCAGGATAGATCACATCTTGGGTCACAAATCAAGCCTCGGTAAATTTAAGAAAATTGAAATCATATCAAGCATCTTTTCTGACCACAACGCTATGAGATTAGAAATCAATTACAGGGAAAAAAATGTAAAAAACACAAACACATAGAGGCTAAACAATACATTACTAAATAACCAAGAGATCACTGAAGAAATCAAAGAGGAAATCAAAAAATACCTAGAGACAAATTGCAATGAAAGCACAATAATCCAAAACCTACGGGGTGCAGCAAAAGCAGTTCTAAGAGGGAAGTTTATAACAATACAAGCCTACCTTAAGAAACAAGAAAAATCGCAAATAAACAGTCTAACCTTACACTAGAGGAACTAGAGAAAGAAGAATAAACAAAATCCAAAGTTAGTAGAAGGAAAGAAGTCATAAAGATAAGAGCAGAAATAAATGAAATAGAAATAAAGAAAAGAATAACAAAGATCAATAAAACTAAAAGCTGGTTCTTTGAGAAGATAAACAAAATTGATAAAACTTTAGCCAGACTCATCAAGAAAAAGAGGGAGAGGACTCAAATCAATACAATTAGAAATGAAAAAGGAGGCGTTACAATAGACACCACAGAAATACAAAGCATCATAAGAGACTACTACAAGCAACTATATGCCAATAAAATGGGTAACCTGGAGGAAATGGACAAATTCTTAGAAAGGTGTAAGCTTCCAAGACTGTACCAGGAAGAAATAGAAAATGTGAACAGATCAATCACAAGTAATGAAATTGAAACTGTGATTAAAAATCTTCCAACAAACAAAGGTCCAGGACCAGATGGCTTCACAGGTGAATTCTACCAAACACTTACAGAAGAGCTAACACCCATCCTTCTCAAACTCCTCCAAAATATCGCAGAGGAAGGAACATTCCCAAACTCATTCTATGAGGCCACCATTACCCTGATACCAAAACCAGACAAAGATACTACAAAAAAAGAAAATTACAGACCAATATCACTGATGAATATAGATGCAAAAATCCTCAATAAAATACTAGCACACAGAATCCAACAACACATTAAAAGGATCACACACCATGACCAAGTAGGATTTATCCCAGGGCCACAAGGATTCTCCAATATACGCAAATCCATCAATGTGATACACCATATTAACAAATTAAAGAATAAAAACCATATCATCACCTCAATAGATGCAGAAAAAGCTTTTGAGAAAATTCAACACCCATTTATGATAAAAACTCTCCAGAAAGTGGGCAAAGAGGGAACCTACCTCAACATAATAAAGGCCATACATGACAAACCCACAGCAAACATCATTCTCAACAATTAAAAACTGAAAGCACTTCCTCTAAGATCAGTAACAAGACAAGGATGTCCTCTCTTGCCACTATTATTCAACAAAGTTTTGGAAGTCCTAGCCACGGCAATCAGAGAAGAAAAAGAAATAAAAGGAATACCAATCGGAAAAGAAGTAAAACTGTCACTGTTTGCAGATGACATGATATTATACATAGAGAATCCTAAAGATGCCACCAGAAAGGTAATCAATGAATTTGGTAAAGTTGCAGGATACAAAATTAATGCACAGAAATCTCTTGCATTCTTATACACTAACAAGGAAAGATCAGAAAGAGAAATTAAGGAAACAATCCCGTTCACAACTGCAACAAAAAGAATAAAATACCTAGGAATAAACCTACCTAAGGAGGTAAAAGACCTGTACTCAGAAAACTATAAGACACTGATGGAAGAAATCAAAGATGACACAGATAGAGAGATATACCATGTTCTTGGATTGGAAGAGTCAATATTGTGAAAATGACTAACTACCCAAAGCAATCTACAGAACCTTGCAGATCCTCCAGCCCAGCTCACTCTCTTCACAATTGAGGACCCTGACTCTCAGTGAGAAGGGGTGACTGGCCTGCGATGGGCAGGCAGAGGGGAGTAATACAACCATCCCACCAGGCAGTTTATATTTATTTGCAGAAGAATCCTGATTTATATGGAACATTTTTCCAGTGCTGTCTTTTCTCACTAACATTTTCTTTTTTAATTTTTACTTTGTATTGGAGTATGGTCGATTTACAATGTTGTATTAGTTTCAGGTGTACAGCAAACTGATTCAGTTATATATATATATATATGTGTGTGTGTGTGTATATATATATATATATACACACATCCATTCTTTTTCAGAATCTTTTCCCATATAGGTTAATATAGATTATTGAGCAGAGTTCCCTGTGCTATACAGTAGGTCCTTGTTGTTTATTTTATATATAGTGTGAATCCCAAACTCCTAATTTATCCCTCTCCCCCCTACCCCCCCTTCCCCTTTTGGTAATGATAAGCTTGTTTTCTGTCTGTGAGTCTGTTTCTGTTTTGTAAATAAGTTCATTTGTATCATTTTTTAGATTCCACATATAAGTGATATCATATGATATTTGTCTTTCTCTGTCTGAACTTTTGAAGGCGTATTTTATCCATTAATTTTAGCACCACTTAAGAAATATGCCAAACTTGTTTCAACTCAAGTACCAGAATCAGTCTCCCCTCAGATAAAATCATGGTTAGTCAGCAGTTGATTTGGAATTTTACCATTTTGAGGAAACTCTTCATCTCCTTTCCTGTGTCTTTTGGCCCAAGCTGTCTTGCATTTTTTTTACTATGTCCTTCGTTTAACAGTAGTATTGTTTTTTTCTTTTTTTTCCTGAAACTTGAATTTGTGTTCTATTTCAGTTGAGACTTAATGGTGCAAGAGAATGATCAGAAAGAATTGCCTTTTATATAATAAAAACAAACACTTTTATGCAAGTTTTCGGAGAGGGATGGGTAGCCAGGCTATCAGAAGAGACGTAGGCATTTTTTGCTTCTTATTCAGATGACGATAAAGAATTTATGTTTCCTGCTTCAGAAAACAAAACTCTTTTTCATTAAATGTGAGGTGAATTATAGGTAATGGTTCATGGTCTCCTTGCCAACAAGGGAAAGAGGAGAACGCCATTAACCAGTGGGTCTCAAACTTTAGCTTATAATGCCGTCACCTGGAAACTTGTTAGAAAAGCGAATAATCAGGTTGAACTCCAAATCTACAGATCAGAAACCCTGCGAGTGCTCCAACCCCATGTTTTATCAAATTTCAGGCAATTCTGACGTAAGCCTAAAATTTGAGACATACTGGGTCAGCCAAAAAGTTCGTTCAGTTTTAAGTAAAAATAAAAGATGCAGGCTTCCCTGGTGGCGCGGTGGTTGAGAGTCCGCCTGCCGATGCAGGGGACACGGGTTCATGCGCCGGTCCGGGAGGATCCCACATGCCGCAGAGAGGCTGGGCCCGTGAGCCATGGCCGCTGAGCCTGTGCGTCCAGAGCCTGTGCTCCGCAAAGGGAGAGGCCACAACAGCGAGAGGCCCGCGTAGCGCAAAAAAGGAAAAAAAAAAAAGATGCATTTTTCATTTTCACAAAGAACTTTACTGAACACCATATTCACTAACCAAACGAACTTTTTGACCAACCCAATAGATTGCTGGAAACTAAGGAAGACGACCCATTTAAGAATTGACTCCTGACTATGAGAACAGGTAGAATTTCTTCCAATCTGAGAGCAGCTATTTTACCGAGGCAGGACCTTTTCCATATCAGTGTAGCTGCAAGGTGAAGATAATATTACAGCTTTTAGTGCAGGCTGACTGGCCCGAGGGGAGGAATGAGTTGTCAGTGTGCGGTGATTTCATACTCTGCTCCTATCAGACACTGCCTCTGCTCCCTGTATTTGCCTCTCCCTCCCTTGAAAGTTTACTAGTAACGTTTAATAACTATACTTAAGGCTTTAATCTTATTATACGTCAAATACCTTAGGGAGGAATACTTTCATCCTTTACCAATCTCTTATACAATGAACTGAGTTTTGGGCTCCTTTCTGAGGAAAAGTTTGGAGAACCATGATAGACACAGAGAAAATTAGACTATTTAAGGAAGGTATAATAAAAATATGTCTTGTTGCCTACCTCAACAGGCATTCATGCCTTCTTCCTTTTTTTAACAGAATCCTATTTTTTGTGAGGTATAAAGCAATTCTGCCTCTGTTGTAGCTGGGAAAGCTATGAGATTAAGATATAGTCAACAGAAAGTAAAACATCCATAGAGGACTTCGTGGAAGTCTTCTAAAAAAAGAAATTGTGGGGGCTTCCCTGGTGGCGCAGTGGTTGAGAGTCCGCCTGCCAATGCAGGGGACACGGGTTCGTGTCCCGGTCCAGGAAGATCCCACATGCCGTGGAGCGGCTGGGCCCGTGAGCCATGGCTGCTGAGCCTGTGTGTCCGGAGCCTGTGCTCTGCAATGGGAGAGGCCACAACAGTGAGAGGCCCGCATACCACAAAAAAAAAAAAAAAGAAATTGTCTGTATTTCCCTTTTTCTTCCCATCACCTGGAAGGCAGATATAAAGGCTGGAGCTCCAGCAGCTATATTAAACCATGAGGCGGCAGAAATGTCCTGAGATGTCTGAGTGGAGAGAGAGCAACTTGAATTATTAATGACTGAATGGAATCAGCATTCCATTCCTAGATATGTTAAAACATGAGAGAGAAACAAACTTCTATTCTTGGGATTTTTTTTTTGGTTATATAAAATACAACATGATATAAAAGATGGTGCCAAGATGGGAGTGGACAGCACAGAAAGGGGGGATTAGGAGTGTGGAAGCTAAACTTTCCTACTTACAGCTTAGCCAACCCTGTCAAGCAGTAGGATATTAAATTCCTTCTCCCAGAAAATTAGCTCCCCCTTGCCAACCGGCTTATGAGTCTTTAACTCTGTAAGTACTTGTTCTAGTTTTTCAAACTCTATAGTATCTCCACTTCCCTCAAAGAGTGTTGTAAGTTCTCACAACAACACTGACATGATTTCAGTTATATGTTTTAAAGCTAGATATTTTATGTCATTTAGAATCTAGGAGTGGGATTGGAGAAGGTCTTTTATAGTGAATTTGACAGTAATCAAACAGAGTCCGAAAAATATTTCTCTAAAAAGATGACAATGTAATACCAGAGAAATTTCTCCGTTTTCCCTGCGGCCTTCCTCTGGGGCTCTTAGGGCAAAAATTCCCTTCCAGGTGAACAGAAATGAGAGAACAGAAATGAGCAGAGCTCTTCTATGACTCTATGCCTCGGGTTTAAGAAAGCACGTTTCCTTCCACACTGTTCAACTGTGTGTCTAACAGTCCCTGGAAATTCCTAATAGCACCAATCATAGCAGCAAATAGTTACATGGTGTTTGCTCTTTGTAGACACTGGTCCAAATGTTTTATATACAGTATAGTAACTCATATAATCATCATACCCTATCATGTATGAATCGTCATCACCCTGAAATTGACTCACAAAGATGTCACAAACACATTGAATGGAGGAACTGGAATTTGTACCCAGGCAAGTGACATAGAAAGGAGGGTGTTATGAGGAGATTTCTGTGGGCTTCATGCTCTGTATCGAAATCTCTAATCCCAAATTTGTTTACTACGTGGCTATGGGGCATTTTGCAGCATAGAGTCTACATTTGCTTTTTTTCATTAGCTTCACATCAGAATTGATTCTCTGTTTTAATTTCTGTATTGGAAATTAATGGACAAGGGAGATGATAAATACGGACTTTTTAAGTTTGTTTTCTTTTTATGCTTGTTTTGTATTTTAGAAGAAGGGTGAACGTGGTGACAAGGAGCAGATCGGTTAGATGTCACATTGTCTGTTCCTTCTCCTGTCTCTGTCCATCCGAAAGTTCCCCTCCAGAGTCTGAATACAATTTCAGTGATTGCCCTGATAGGACACGTTTAAGTGAAGCATCTATTTGCCTGTGCAGATTTCATCCCTGTGTTCTTACCACAGTAGGAATTCCACAGGAGTCACACATGGCTCCGCGTGCAGTGGATCGGGATGGGGGGTGAAGGAGGCAAAGAGGAGAGAAATATGTCATCAGTGATGACATTTTTCTTTTCCTGTAGGCAAAGCCCCAACTAGTCTCTTTCTAAGCCCAAGGCAGTTATTTGGCTTTTCCTGTTTGTAGTATTTATGTGAGCTTCCTTTTCAATCCTTAGTTGTGTTATTAACCTTCTTTTCCCAATCCGCCAGCATTTAAGCTTCCCTGACAGTAAAGATTCTCATATAACAGTGGTCACTGAGGTAGGAAGAAGAATTCCTCTCCAACTTTCAAAACAACAGGGATTAGAGTTTTCTTTTTGATAAAGGAAACTCTTCAGAAGAGGAATCCAAGTTATCCACAGTTCTACCACCCAGAATATCCCTATTAAAAAATTTACAAATAAATAAAATAAGATTTGCTTTTATTTATTATTTTTGGCTGTGTTCAGTCTTCATTGTTGTGCACGGGCTTTCTCTACTTGCGGCGAGCAGGAGCTACTCTTCGTTGTGGTGCGCGGGCTTCTCATTGCGGTGGCTTCTCTTGTTGCAGAGCACGGGATCTAGTCGCGTGGGCTTCAGTAGTTGTGGCTCGTGGGCTCAGTAGTTGTGGCTCGTGGGCTCTAGAGCGCAGGCTCAGTAGTTGTGGCGCCCGGGCTTAGCTGCTCCGCGGCATGTGGGATCTTCCCGGACCAGGGCTCGAAACCGTGTCCCTGCAGTGGCAGGCGGATTCTTAACCACTGCACCACCAGAGAAGCCCTGATTTGCTTTTGGACACACAGAGAGCTGTCTGGATGGATTACTGTGGCTCTGTCTGGTGCCATGGCCCTGGGGGATAACCTCTCAAAATTCCCCAAGTCCTACTGTGGAGAAAGAGTTAATTCTAAAACATAGGAAAAGCTTTTGTAAGGTACTTGGGAAACCACCCTTGCTCGGGCTGGTGCTGTCTTGCAGGTCGCTGTTGCCCTCTGGTGGTGACAGGGCAGACTTGCAAGCAAAGTTTAAACTTTTCAAGCCTGGGACAGAGCGAGGCAATCCCCACCCCTGATGTCTGCCAGGGCCTTTGGGGTAAATGGACATCCACATGTCATGTCTACACATATGTAAAAGTGATAAATCAAGATAGCAAATTATTTAAAAAGGTTTCCATCATCCCACCTCAAAAAAGATACTTTCGTAATAAGCTGGGGGCCCATCTTCAAGTTAAAATTCCCAGACCCCTGAGAATCCCATATGAAACCCGGAGGCCTGGAGACAGTGGGTGTCAGGCGTGGCTCACTCTTCCCAGCCCCGCTCTGTTGCACATCTCCAGGGACCGCACCATCACACCATGACACCCCAGCCTCCTGGCCAAACACCATCCCCATCCCTGCTCTGCAAAGAGCCCCTCCTTCCCACGCACTCGCTGTGCGTCCACGGAACGAACAGCACTGACCCCATCAGGACCAAACCCAGCAGAGGACTATGCAGGTTTCAGAAGCAGTCTTGGGACCCCTTGTGCAAGGATTCTGTGTTTCTCGTACCCAGAGCATGATCTAGAAGGTGGCAGTGGTGGAAGTGGTGTGGACCCTTGGGGGCAATTAGGGTGACCTGACTGGGTTGCCTGCATCTGTCCTGCTCTCAACACTGAAGTTCCATGTCCTGGGAAACCTTTCATCGGGATGTGAAAAGTCCCACTTTTCAATCTTGTGTCCAAAGATTAAAGGAGAAGGGCAAAATGCACATGACAATCGCCTAAATAGGAGCTGTAAGTAACACTGTTTTCAACGTCAAACCGATGTGTTGTAGATTATCCCTCTTCTACAGTCGTGGTCACTGATGTTGGCAGCTGTGGTCCGTGGTTCACAGCCATAGGTCCCCCACGGATGCTCACTCCGAGGGATGTGCCTTATAATTCCAAGTGCTCACAATCTGTCCAACTTTGCCTGTGGACTGACTATGGTGTCTTCTTTGTATTGAGACAGTAAGAGAGTTTGATTTTTCACAGTGTCTGCAATCATGTTTACTGAACCCTATTGTAAAGTTTAGATAATTAAAGTGAGAATAATTACATATTATTGGTTTAATCAGTCCTCCTCTTAACCACGACTATTCCCACAGTTAAGTATATTTTTGACGATGCTTATGTTCAAGAACTCAGTTTTTTAATGTTGCAGGCAAGCAGATGCTAAGCTGCAAAAATTAGAGATGGCATTTCAGAAAGCGATGATATCCGACTTCTTTATTAAGTTTGCTGTTAAGCGAACAAAGAGAAAAACATTTCTTCCATTAGCAAAGCAAATAGGACATCTGTGCACAAGGAAATGCAACACACAATTTGGTGGGTGAAATTCATTGTCGTGGAAGGAATAATTGGCTTGTGGGTACAGAGAGTTTTCTATCCCAGATCTTAAATTGGATAAGATCTCACAGGCTTTAAACATTTCTTTGTTGTCATAGTTTAGTTTCATTTTGATTTTAACCCTGGTTCGGAAACAACGGAAAGCAAAGTACAGATTAACAGTGAGGAAAGGGGAACTCAGTCTCTGAACCTCTCTGTCTTGATATCCTATAAGTTGAGAGACCTTTGCAGATCTTTGCATCCAAGTTTGACCCAAAGGCAGGCTGGGGATCAGGCTGGCGTGGGGCTTGTGAGCCCACAGAGAGAGCATGACACGTTAGCTGTGTTTGTTTTCTTGTAAAATCATTCCGGAGTCTTCAAGTCCTCCCTTTCTTTCAGGCATTGTTGTCGCTCTTTCTTCTGAAAAAGACAAATAAAATTAAGTCTTGCCCCGAATAAACGCATCATTTTGAATGAAACAGTGGCTAATCCTTCATGTCCCTGAGGCCCCGTCTAAGTAAAGACACTCATTTTTCAAAAATAAAAATAAAATTGTCATGACAAAAATAAATAAATAACCAACATTTTTGGTTATTTATTTATTTTTGTCATGACAATTTTATCAAAAATAAAAATAAAATTGTCATGACAAAAATAAATAAATAACCAACATTTTTGGGGGGTTACAAAACTTCCTGTAGTCTGAAAGCCTGAACCTTTAAAGTCTCTTAAAACATGACCACACCCATCCTAGCCAGACAAGGGCACAGGATGGAAAGGACTCAGGGCTTCCTCGTCACCAGCAGTGGTGGGCGGTGGCAGCTGCCAAAGGGAAGCTGAGTCTCGTGTACGAGGCTTAGCACCTGAAGGCCTCGCCCCTCCTTCTCAGGTGAAGATTTGTCCTACATTCTCAACCTCGGAGCAGTGGGGTTTTATTGTTATTAAGAGAAGCAATGGGGACTTCCCTGGTGGTCCAATGGCTAAGACACTCGGCTCCCAAGGCAGGGGGCCCCGGGTTCGATCCCTGGTCAGGGAACGAGATCCCACACGCAGCAACTAAGACCTGGTGCAGCCAGATAGACAAACTAACAAATAAATAAATAAGTGAGGCAATGGTGCCATTCCACGCAGATCACCCAGCGTGGTGGAGCCTTTAGTTGTGCCCTAAGTCAGCTTCCTCTAGGTGGTGTTCCTTGCTTCTCCCTAGTGGCTTCTACCCAGTCCACTGCTGCACCCCTCCCTGGCATGTCTTAGAGAATAGCTCTACTTGGTACCATTTTTTGCCTCCTTGCCATCGTTACAAAGGAAGATTCTTCTGCTAATACAGAGTGTGGGGAGAGTGTGGCGTTAGACACCATAACTTCTCAAGGAAGCTGGGGATGGCTAAGTTTAGACATCCGCTGGGCTGGGCCATGATGCCCAGATATTTGGTCAAACACTATTCTGGATGTTTTGGAAGGGGTTTGGGGATGAAATTAACATTTAATTCTGAGGACTTTGAGTCAAGCAGATTGCCCTAAGCCTAGGAGGGTAGGCCTCACCCAATCAGATGAAGGCCTGAATAGAACAAAAAGGCTGATCTTCCCCATGAGAGAGGAGAAATTCTCCAACAGTGACCTTCAGACTTGAACCACAGCATTGGTTCTTCCCTGGGTCTTCAGCCTGGGATATATATAGATGTGGATATAGGTACAGATACAGATATATATGTAGATGTAGGTATAGGTATAGATACAGATACAGATGTAGAAAGAGTTTCTAAGCCTTCACTTTGGCCTTTTCTTCGAGCTTGCATTAACATCCTCACCTCATCATGGTCATGATCAAATCGTTTCTACCATTAGTTATTTTTCCCACTGATACGGATTCCCTTTATCTCTAGAAATCTTGAGGAAAATGCATTCTCTTTTGTTCTGGACGCTTTATTTTCACACTATGCCATAGAGCTGCACATGGAACTCACTGGCCCTAGAAATCAAAGCTTGAATGTGAATTAGGAGTTGGTTCTTTGGCAAAGGAGCTCTTTGGTTTGCATTGATTTCATTCTTGTGTAAAGACAACAAACAAACAAACAAACAAACAAAACATTCTGAAAGCTTTGAAAGACTACACTTTGTTCACTCCCATTTCAGCCCCCTTTAATCTATCTGGTTTTCTAATTATTCAACATTTACTGAAAACCTGCTCAGAGCCAGGCCCTGTGGTCTCTTTGTGTGGACTTGGATCTGTTGAAAGGATACCAGGGAAGAGGAATCTCTGTTAATTCTGTCACTCTCAGGGAAATTTTTTTTTTATTATTCATACAAACCTAGATTTAAAACCTAGACTGAACTGGCATGCTTTTTTGTTTTTTGTTTTTTGTTTTCGGTTTGCGGGCCTCTCACTGTTGTGGCCTCTCCCGTTGCAGAGCACAGGCTCCGGACGCACAGGCTCAGCGGCCATGGCTCACGGGCCCAGCCGCTCCGCAGCATGTGGGACCTTCCCAGACCAGGGCTCAAACCCGTGTCCCCTGCATTAGCAGGCAGATTCTCAACCACTGCGCCACCAGGGAAGCCCGAAAAGGCTTTTTGGGTGATGAGAGTCTCGGTCTTCTGAGCTGCAACTCTGACTTAGACGGTAGGCAGAGAGGACCTCATCAGACCCAGAGTTTCCCTTGGTCCGCTCTGACCACATGCTCTTGGCCCCTTCATGCCCACCTCCCCATTTTTTTGGAAAGGCCACGCCCTGGGAGGACGTGGGGCAGTAGGAGCCTTCCTGGCACCCCAAGAAATATACTGGTTCGTGACTTCTCACCAAGGGCCCTGGGCATTGAGGAGAGTCCAGAAACCCCTGCCCCACCCCCCACTGCACTGAAGAGTGGAGATTGTGCCTACAGCTCTGGGCAGATGCTCTGAGCCGGTCTGGTAGTCGCCCAACATTCCTGGGGGCTGTGGGAATAAGTCGGTGCTTCTCCAGGTGGCGCGATAGGACCTTGAGGGCTGAGCAGCTTTTCTGGCTTAGACAGGATGAGGCACGCTGCGGGCTCCATTAGACCACTACCCACACAGGGAGGGGGCCTGCTTCGCAGATGCTCACTTGCCCACCAGCCCGATGATCAGGTGCCTCTCCCTGATGCTGTGATATAGATCAGCCCTCCGGAATTTAGAACTAGCCCAGGGACGTGTGTGTGCACAGTGAGGGCAACCCTAAATTAATGGAATTCATCCTAAGATTAACGTTTTCTAGTTTTCTACTGCCAGGCGGAGTGAGATCTTGTGATATAAACCAAGTCAATAAAAAGTGACATTTATTTGCCCACCACACATGTGGATTTCCAATGTATTCCCATTTCACTCATTTACTTCCAAAGGGTTCATTCATTTTACAAATACAAACTTTCAGCGTAAGGAGGAAGAATCATTCTTCTAAAAAGAAAGAAAGAAACCAAAATAGAAAGTACAAATTTCTGAACTTTGTGGCTAAGCCTCACCCGTTCCCATATCATTAACTTTTCGTTTCCACACTGGTGATTTCAGAGTCTTATCAGCAGCTGCCTCTTCCCTTCACATGTCCACTGGAGCATCTCCAAACTTCTGCCCCCAAATTCTGCACACGTGGGGAGAAAGGACTGTAAAATCCCTGCTGTAACCCCTAAGCCAGGACTCAGTATGGGCTGAATAAGTCAGTAAGTGAACCAACGAATGCAGGAATTAAAACTTTTTTTTTTGAGAAATCAGCAAGGTGATCTGTCCACAAGCAATTTTATTTGATTTGTGAAATTATGTTAGTTTTCTAGAATAGGGGTACACTCACTCCTCCGTGGGGTTCTGAATGAGGGGCTCTCCAGAGCTGTTTGCTATTACCCAGTGATCAGGGAGGGAAAGACAAGTTCCTGGCCATGAAAATTCTCTCATAGAAGAAGATGGTGCTCTGTGCAGCGAGAACATGAACAGGTCTGAGGTCCCTTTCGGATTATTCCAGACAGAACCCTCGTCCTCATTCTCCAGGCCCACCTGCTGTCCAATGAAAGGAGGATAAGAAAAGACCTGTGTGGTTTGCATTGCTGGGGAGAAGGGCAGTCTCTTAGCCACTTTGGTGGAGAATCGCCTCTATGGTCTTATCCCTGACACTCTTCAGGAATCTCACGACTGCCGTTCCGCCTGTGCCCCTCTCTTCTAAGGCCTGAGGTGGCCCCGGGCGATGGCTCGTCTTCCTGCCCTTTGCTTTGGGTGCGGCCGTGATGAGGTACTTGGTCACCATGGCGAGGTGGGAGCTGTGCAGGGCTGCCAGGGCCTCCACGCACTGGTTATAGGCTGTCAGAAGCTGGCTGTTTCCAGAGGACAGGATGTGGTCCCTCAGGGAAGGCGCGGAGTGAATTTCTTCTATGAAGGCCCTATGGGAAGGAGGCATGTAATCCCTCATTCTGTGCAGAAAATCAGCTGAAAGAAACAAGGCAGAGCAATGTCATGAAACAAGGCAGAACGATGCTGGAGCTCCACGTGGAAAGGTAAGAGAGCCTGTCTGCCTTCCCAGACATCAACACAGCAGATGCTGCTGCTGCCCTCCTAACCGCTCATCCCAATGGTGTCTAATCAACTTGGCTGGCTCTTCCGCATGCAGACATCAGATCCTCCAAACGTAGATTGGAGATGAGGCAGGAAAAGAAGCAAGCCCGTCACAAATAACTAAGATGGAACCAGCTCTACCAGCCAAGGTATAAATATTTATCATCTACCACATGTGGGCAACATATCTTGCTAGTTACACATGAGGTATATCTACAAATGTAAGGCATGAACCCTTAAACTGAGGAGCTAAATACTCTGCTGAATTTTGTTTCCTGAGTGCTTCGTTGTGGAGGGAGTGCTAAGGAAGAGGAAAGTAATAGGGTTTCTAAGGACAGGAAGATAAAGAACGATCAACTGTTTTAGCAGCAGCCTCTTGAAGTCAAATTGTTTAAAAATCAAATCAATAGAGATTTATGGGAAATACAGGTAGACGAGAGATCATTTACAGGAAACTCATTATGGGATTAATATTAGGCATGGTACATCAACTACTAACCTCATCAAACCAAAAGTCTGTGAAAAGTGATCATGGTTCTATAGAACAGACTTTTGTGGATGAGACTGGACCCTATGACACCGAATTCTAGTCATTGATTTTTTCTTAATCCACCTTGAAAACTCTGTACCAGGAAGTGCCTTTTTGCAGCTGTTGAACATTAGGCTCGATGCCGGCAGGTAAGGAAAAGAGCCATTCAAGCTTGTAAAATGGCAGAACCCCTCTTCTGGTCTACGTGGCCTTGGCTTGCGGCCACACCATTTTTACGGAATGGGCTTCACGGGAGGAGCCCATCCCCATCCCCAGCTGCATCCAGACCTGGCAACATAGTATCACAGCCCTGGATCTGCAGATCTCTCCCCCACTCTACAGAAGCAAGCTACTGCCTAAGGACCCAAACAAAGTTACGGGGAACAGCTGGAAATATAGGAATGTTTTAAGGTTTGGAAATAAAACCCAATATTCAGCTGAGCTCTGATACTGATTGGCTTGACGGTCCCAGACGGCAGGTGCACAGTCTCCTGGTTGAGCTGGAGAAGTATAGACTTCCTGAGAGTTTCATTTACTTACTTGGACATATCAGTCGATAAAAACACCACTGTTCTTCCTCCCTGTTAAGGAAAAAACAAGAAAAAGAAAAACGTCCGACTTACCGCTTTCCTTGCTGTGACGAACACCCAAGAATTCATCAAAGGCATGCAGCACTGTGCTCTGAGCAGCGCTCGCGCCGGAGTAATGCAGGGGCTCTTTGGAGACGCCTTCATATAACAACCCCGCAGGCATTGCTGGGTTATCCTTCCAGCTGGGCAAGAGTAAAAGTCAGAGAGAAGAAGTGGGTGCTAGGAGTTAAGAGTATATTTTCTGATGTGGAAACAGAGATTGAGCGAGAAAGTGAACACAATTTCAATGACAACTTTAGGGCAAGAGGCTGGATATCTTTGTAGGATGTGTACTTAAGCATTATCTTGACCCAACTTCCTAACAGGCCAGCCCTTCTCTTTGCTCATATAAAGGACTGTTCCAGAGAAGTAAAAGATATTTAGAGAGAAATCATTGGCATCGGTCCTATGACATGTTTTTGGAAAAATTCAATTATAAAGATGACGTCAGTGCTGATCAACAGGAACCATTAACATAGGGGATCTGGAACAATCTTCACTCCCTCTGCTAATCTCAACCTTGATGACCTTGATGCCCGTAACTCCACAAGTAGAGTTTTGAAAATACATGCGCGTGCACACACACACACACACACACACCCCCAAACACCGACACAAACACACAAATATACATACAAATACACACACATCTTTTCCCTTCCCTAAAAGTTATAGCTATGACAGTTTTCACATTAAACTTCAGTTCTAAATGCTACCTAACTTCATGGGAATGCCTTTATCAGATAGTTTGTTGATGGTAGGTGTTAATAATAAGGGTAGCAGCAAAGAGAACACAATACAGCCATGCAGATCACCAGAATCTACGGTCAAGGACAGGAGGAAGGACCGGAATTAAGGCTCAGATTAAATGGTTTTTCCTTCCTTCTCTCTCCTCTCTTCTCTTCTTTTCTCTCCTCTTCTGTCGCCCTGATTCCACGTCTTCATCTTTTTGTCCTTGAGTCCCCCTCTTCCTGAGGACCCAAGCCACTTTACTCAGTTCGCTGTCCGACTTTTTATAGGGTCTTGAACCGTCACAGAGTGTATGTGGGTGACTCCACAATGAGACAGTCAGCAGCGCCAAGAACACACCACATCTGCCCTTACGACGCTTTACAGTTTACGTATTACATTCACATCCATTTTCTCGTTTGTCCTCTTTGGAGTAGATCAAGGCAGGCATTTTAAAATCCATTTTACAGATAAAGAAATAAAGACTCAAGGCACTAAGTCTCTAGGACCACGTTGTTAGAGGGAGAGGGAACCAGAACTTGACCCCCAAACTTGTCATTTTCTAGTTTCACTTCCCAAGACCACCCACGGGTAAATTTCTACTTTTACTAAAGAACAGAATCGTTTCCTTTTATTGCCGGGAACCCTGTTGTTAACGGTTTTAAATAACAGGCTTATGTTGATGTCTCTCCTTCTTCCTGTAATTCTACAAGTCATTCTGCTGGAGAGAAGGGAAACACACACATCTCGCACACACAAAAGCCGCAGACAGACTGCTCAACTCGCATCCGTGACCTTTTCCAAATACTTCCCTGAGGTAGGAAATGCTATTGTTTTCTTTGGGCGCTGTTTTGCGTTGCCTGTTCTGTGGTTTCACTGGATGAATATCGTAGTGGCCTTTGCAGTTGTAGCAATATCACTATGGAAAGAGATGACACATGCACAGCAGGGCAGGGGACAAGTTAGAGGAAACCAGGGAGGATTCTGAGTCTAAGATCACAACCTGCTGTAGCTCTTAGGAGAGAGCGCTCTATCTTAAGCAGATATGGAATGGAATCTCAGCTTTGATACTTAGTAACTCTGAGCCTTGGGTGAGTTAATTAACTTCCTGGAGCGTCAGTTTCCTCATCCCAGTAATATTAGTATCTACCTTACTGGGTTGTGAGAACTAATCAAAATAATACCTGGTCCGTGCCTGAAAACTATTAAGCATTTGATAAATATTAGCCGTTTTATCATATTATTCACAGTGAATTTTAACCTCTGCTCCCTCCTTTTGTAACTTTGTACAAACCCTTCTGAGTCTCAGTTCTCCTGACTTGTACCTACTTCCTGAAGCTGCTGGAAGAATCAAGTGGATTCCACAAAGGTCTACTGACTCCGCAGAGTTCAGGACACTGGTCCAATAAAATTTCTAAGCAACATTTTATGGGGCAGAAATATTGAAGACCAGACCACTACTGTGTGGTAAGTGGACCAAACACGATGGCTGTACTGGTTCAGGTTTTTTTCTCTGTAATCCTGTTGATGGTCTCATATAGTCACTTTGGTCTCCTTCTCTAGTTCCTTCCCTTCACGACCACTTCTAAGTGCTGGACACTCTCAGGACTCATTCCTTGGGCTTCTCACTACTCTCACTTCCCAAGTGATCTCATCTAAGTCTCCTGGATTTCAAAGCCAACTATATTAGGATTACTGACAAATGTGCACCTGGACCTGGATCTCTGCCCTATATGCCAGAGACGTGTATTCAACTGCCTACTAGACATCTCCATGGGAGGGGACACATCCCAAACTGACCTCTTGATTCCCCCTTCCTTTGGCCAGACCTGCCCCTCCCATGTCTCCACCTTCAGAGAAAGGAAAATGGCAGCTCCATTCTTTCCATGGATCCGGCCACACACCTCGAGTCCTCTCTGAAGGACCTCATTCTCTTCCATTCTACGTGCAATCCAAGAGCAGATAACTTCAGTCCACATCCAGAACTGCCTGTTTCTCAAGGCCCCTTCTGCTCCTGCCTAGTCCAGGCCACCACCCTGGACCGTAGTCAGAGTTTCTTAGGTGCGTTCCTCGGTCCATTCTATTCCCCACTCAGAAGACAGCGTGGCGATTTGCGACTTCACACGGCTCGTGTCATTCTTCTCAAAACTTGCCTGTGGTGCTCACCCCACTCAGAAAAGGAGCCAACGAGTCTCTACGTGATCTGGTCCCCCCACCACTTGTATTTCTCATTCTCCCCACGTTTACTCCATGCGAGCACTGCTGGGCTCGGTGCAGCTCTTCCTCCAAAGGTGCTTCCACCCCAGGGTCATTATGATGCTTGTTCCTTTCAGGCAGAGCAGGTACCTGAGTGGTTTGCTACTCTTCCTCACCTCCTTCACATATCTGCTTAAGCATCCTTTAGAAATGTGGCATTCGCAGATCACAATAAATAAATAAGGACTTCGGCTACCACCCCTAACACTCCATAATGCTCTATTACCCTACTTTCAAGTTTCCTGTATCTCTTCTTGTTGTAACACATCGAGTATGGTATTGCCTTTGTTATATTTATTTATTCATTATCTGTCTCCCGTGATTAAACTGTAAGCTCCACAGAAATGCTGTTTTTACTGCTCCATCCCCAGCACCTAGAACTGTGCCTGGCATTTTGTCAGCCCTCGCTAAATATTTGGTCAATGAGTGAATGAAAAACTAGCACTCTATAATTAGGTATTATCTACGTAGAATATGTAAATCCAAGTGTATTTGTTGAAAGGACCTGGTCAGCTTAAAAGAAGATGATAGAGAAAAAAAGAGCATGAAAGTCAAAAAAAAAAAATAAAAGGAAGGCATCTACTTTCAAAACCCATATTCTCCAACTATGATGAGATTAATATGAGGAAGAAAAATTGGGTTTCTCTGAATAGCCCAAGGATTGCTCCCATGCATTCTCAGGCCCAAACTGCTGTTAGTGAAGAAAAGGAATTAGTTTCCTTACAAATCTCTGTAGACAAGTTTATTTTTAACATTTCTTGTAGCATATTTCTAGCAAACCCCAGAAAATGGGAAGTTTAAACAGAAAAAAAAAAAAGAAAGGAACAGAGATGACTTTTATCCATAGGGGCTAACTTCCCTGAGAAATTTGACATGAGTGAGAAATAAAGGGACTATGTTTTCATTTACAGATGGAATTTCTTAATGCTCCTAAATAAAAATGTTTTTTTAAAAAGTCAACAAAAATAATGAGTCAAGCATAAGACAAATCAAGAACACAAGAGCAGATTTAGACTTTTCAAGACAGCCCTACTGGGAACTCTCAACCATCCAGATGCTTTTGGCCACCAACACATTTAGGATTGGCTACTGGCCACTTAGTTGAGCTACGTGGGAAATAATTTTGAGGATCAGAAATAGAGAAGAGGCCTTTATGTAGATCACAGATAAAATGCATCACTGACTCAGAACTTATCTTAATGAAAGTGAAGTCACCCTTTGGTATCCATTTAACTATGATAGATGGAATTCTAAAAATGTTGTCCCAAGATTCCCATTCTAACGCCTAGAAATATTAATATGATAAGAAAGCATGCCTGTCGATATGATATATCATAAGGCAAGGCAAAAGGGACCTTGAAGGTGTAGTTAAGGTCACTAATGAGAAACCTTAACATAGGCAGTTATCCTGGATTATCTAGGGGAGCTTAATCTAATCACACAAGACCTTAAAAGCAGGGAGTTTTCTCTGGCTGATGACAGGAGATCTCTGAGAGATCTGAATTACCAGAAGGATTGGAAGTATCACTGCTGACTTGGAAAGGATACTGGAGGCTTCTAGAAGCTGACAGCAGATTCTGCCAGGAAAGAATGAGAGACCTCAGTTCCCAACCCACAAAGAGCTGATTCTACCAAAGACCTGAATGAGTTTGGAAGTGAATTCTCCCCCAGATTCTCCAGATAAGAGCTCAAGCCCAGCAGATCCCGACTTCAGCCTTTTGAGACCCTAAACAGAGAACCAAGCCAAGCTCACCCAGACTTGTGACCTACAGGAATGTGGGGTAGTAAGTGAGCCTTGCTAAGTTGTGGTCATTTGTTATGGAACAGCGGCAACTAACCCCAACTCAGAGAGCAAACTGAAGCACAAGGAGATTTTCCAGAATTAGGTCTTCCTGAAACGCAGTCTATTTAAAACGTTTTGGAAAAATGGCCCTTTTGTTCTCCCCTCTGATCCTACCAAAGCCTGGCTGCATGCTTTGCTTAATATTTGTTGCTAGAATCTCTATTTTACGATCAGATCTTTGTATTGACCCTGGCTACATGCAAAAGATGCAGAGAGCAAAAAGAGTTCCACAGGATGGATAATCCCTTTGTCGGGGTTTCAGGAGTGAAGGGTACATAGGAAGGTGTAAATTGTGAGATACGCTCTCAATTCTATTCCTTTGCTCTTCCCCTTTCCTTCTCTTTTCCCCATAAACCAGGTACCTGTTACTCTCAAGTTATTCTCCAGAAACTTTGCTTCCACTCACTACCCCTACAATGAGGGGTCCCCACCCAGGCTGGCCTCCCCTGAGAATGTCTCATACTACAGACCTACCCAATCTAGAGAAAATACTTAATACACATGGTCACTCCCTTCGTGCACCCATGGAATATACCACTAAATCTACGGATGAATCCGTACATCTATTGATGTTGGAATTCGGCATGACTCTTGCTACATCCAGACACAGCTTCATATTCTTCCTACCAGCAGCGTTTCAGGCACCTCCTAGTTATCAAGATGGTGCTTTAGATGATGTCTATTTCACATTTTCACCTCTTCCATCCATCACCTCCACCTTTCACTCTTCACCATTAAAACAAAAACAAAAACTTAGTTTCTCTCAGTTAATGTGAATAGGAAAGCAATCTCATTAAAACATGTCACGTTATGACAAATGTATTTAAAATAAGACATGTATCTAAGAGTAGAGTTCTCTATCTGGAGAAATTGCAGGCCAGGTGACCAAAGAAGAACACCAGAAGTATGAAAAACTGTCTTTGTTGTAGCTATTCCAAGAATGGTAGAAGGAAGCTTTTAAGCTACTGCCTATGCCTCCACCTGCCTGCATAACAGGCGGGAGAAAAGATACACATAATCGGGCTTTGTGGGTGGCACACTGGGCTGTGTTCCCCTCTGTCATCCAGTGGTTTTCTAAGGTGAGTACATTGAATCGAAAGTGATGGCCTCAGGACAATTACCCTAAACTTAAATATTCAATCCTTCAGTGTCATTTATCATGCAAATGGTTCCCCACTTCTTTTATCCAGGAACGGATCCTGGTGATTCCTTTGTTAGCAAGGGTTACTTGGTGTGTTTCTTCCTCTGGGAAGCTTCTGTCTGTTTCTCCCCTCATAAATCTGGGAAAGGCTACAGATGTCTCATGCAGGAGAAGAGTTGAACTCTACTTACCCAGAGAAGAAGATCCGGATGACTGCGTAAAAGATGTCTGGATCTACATAATCTAGAGGAGCAATCAAAATGTGAACTTTACTACAGGCAAAAAAAGCAATTGGTTCCACATGCACGGGCTCTGCTGCCCTCCCAGGACACCCCCTCTATCTGATCTGCACAGAAACCTGGAGGGAACACAGCAGCAGGAGGGGGAGGAATGTTCCCTTCTGTCGCCCCCCTCACTGGCGCTGACGGGAGGGTTAAACGGTTCCAAATGCTGCCTTTTTCTATTTGTGGTTACTTCCCTCTTCTGCACTTAACAACAATCACCAAAAAGAGAGGTCAAGGCCATCTTTAAAAAATTAGTGTTTTAAACAGCCAGAGAGAATGAAAGAATGTGGGAAGCAGAAAGGAGAAAAGCAGAGAGAAAGAATCTGCTCTCTTCAAGGCTTTCAGAAGAGAGGACCACTGAACCCCTGGGTGCATTTCTGTGTCGTCAACAAAGGGCAGAGAGTGGAGGATCCTCTGCTCAGGCTCTGCTACACTTGGTCGGACACAGTCTCACTCATTAGTCCGTGCAGCTCGTTGTGTGTGTGTGTTGTTGTTGTTTCTGTTTTGGGGGGTTTTTCTTTTGACGGTGCCACATGTGGGACCTTAGTTCCCCAACCAGGGATCCAACCCATGGCCTCTGCATTGGAAGCACCTAGTCTTAACCACTGGACCACAGGGAAGTCCCTATGCTGCTCATTTTGAATCTAAGCCAATGCGTGGGGATAACTGATCCCACTAGCTTGTTAACTTGTGTGTGTAAGGAAGCACGTCCTCACACTTGCACCGAATTTCTTTTCATCCACTTTTGAACGTTATTCTCTCTTCTTCTCACAATGGGGCCCCTCTGGGAGCTGACATGTTTCTCTCATCCAGATTCCTGTCTATGTCTCTTTGTTTCGGAGAAAAAAAAGAAACATCTTTTTGATGAGACCTAAATAATGGCATCTCTATACCATCAATTGACCTTTTCCACCATCACACCTGATCTCTGGTCTTCCATCTCTGTCTTCTCTGAAGCCCCCTGGGCTCAGGTAACTCACATCTCCCATCAGCCTCAGGGCTTCCCAGGGCCTCTGAGGGCTGTCACATCCTCCCTGCTCATTTGCGACACCATCCCATGTGCTGGACTTTTCTCTGGGCCCTATTTCTGGGTCTTTCCCATTTGGTGCTCTGTTCCCACAAATATGCTAAGTACTATGTACAAATTTTTGCTGAAGCAGTAATGACTGGAGATAATTTAATGTTTTACCCAACTTATCATATTTAAGGAGGAAAAGCCAAATGATTACTTCAGTAAATGTGAGATAATTTTTTCTTTTTTTTTTTTGGCTGTACCACATGGCTTGCAGAATCTCAGTTCCCTGATCAGGAACTGAATCCAGGCCCTCGGCAGTGAAAGCGCAGAGTCCTAACCACTGGACTGCCAGGGAATTCCCACATGTGAGATAAGTTTGATGTCAAATTTTCAATAGATATAAAAAAATCCATTCATGATTAAGACAAACAAAAACTTTTAGCTAATTAGGAATAGGAGGGAACATCCTTAAACTGATAAAAGGAAGCCACAGAAAGCCTCCAGTGCATGTTACACTTAACGTTGAAATATTATAAATGTCTTTTAAAATGTCAGACAAAACCAAGTATCAGCACGTCCATTCAACACCGTGTTAGGCATCCCCTCGCCTGAAGAATAAGAATAAAAATTGAAAGAAAAAAGTTATGAGTATTTAAATGAAAAAACAAAACAATGTTATTCTCAAATAATATGATTTCTACATAGAAAACCTAGATAATCAACAGATCATCATTAGAATGAATAAGAGTGTTTATCAAAGGGCTAGATTCAAGGTTCACACTAAATATCAATTTCATTCTATAAACCAAGAACACACAGGAATTAGTTCAGTCAAAAGACGCCATATTGGCTAGAAACAAAAATATAAAGTAACTATGAATAAAGCAGAATGTATCTAAATCTCTTATGTTGAAATAAGTCAAAGTAATTTAAGAAAATGTGTCTTTGTTCGTGGACAAGAAAACTCAGTATCAATATCCAGGAAAATAAATGTATCTAAAGAAGAGTTTTTTGTTTTGTTTTGTTTATTTTGTTTTTATTGTATATTCAAATATTTAATGTAATTACTGATATATTTGGGTTATATATACACTTTTATTTATTTTGTCTTTGTCTCCTATTCTCTGTTCCCTTTTTTCTTCTTTTTTGACTTTCATGAAAAAGATGTTTTAAATTATTTTATTTCCCCCCTTATTATCATTAGTTTCCCCCTCTTAATGCTATTCTTTTAGTAGTCATTCTTGAGATTACAACAGGTAGCTTTGATTCAATAGATCTACGAAATTTAGTACTTTGACCACTTCCCAATCAATACAAGGTCTGTAGAATACTTTATCCTCTTTAACCCCTTCGCCTTTTGTTATCATTTATTTTATTTCTACGTACATTTTAAACCTACATTATTATTGTCGTATAAATTCAATAATCATTTGAATTTAACCACATAGTTACCATCTCTTGCTCTTCATTCTGTCCTGTATTTCTGTGCTTACATCTGGAATCTTTGTACTTTTGCCCGAAGAACTCAATCGAATATTTATTTTAGTGTGGGTCCTTTGGCAATAAGTTTTCAGAGTTTTTATTTGCCTGAAAATATCTTTGTTTTAATTTCAAATTTGAAAGATATTTTGGCTAGGTGTGTAATGCCAAACTGGAAGTTATTTTCTTTCTGCACTTCAGTGGTACCATTCCATTTTCTTGGTTTCTTTTTTTCTGTTGACAAGTCTTCTTATTTCTTTAAAGAAGAGTTTTCTATCTGGATAAATTTCAGGCCATGTGGGAAGAGAAGAACGCCCAGCAATATGAAGACATGATTCCGAGAGCACGTTAATGTCTTTACATTAGTCTCCACCTGTCCATCCGCCCTGATCAGAGGACAGAAGGACCAGATAGAATATCAAAATCAGGTAATTTTTCTCCAAATTAATATACAGATTTAATGCCATTTGAGCAAAATTCTTAACAGAATTTTTTTATTGGGATTTGACAAGCTGATTCTAAGTTTATATGAAGAGCAAAGGGTCAAAGACAGGATGCGCGCCCCTGGAGAAGAGAAAAGTGAGGGGGATTTTCTCTACCTGAAAATGAGAAATACTATGAAGCTATGGTTCATTTAAGACAGATGGTTTTTGTGTGGGGAAAGACAAACAGACAATGAAACAGAATAGGGAGCCTGGAAAGAGATCCAATCATTTAAGAAAATCTGATGTAAGACAGTGTTAATATTGTAGGTTAGTGATTATTCACAGAAGGGAAATTGAATTTATTTCCTATGTCATACTGTATAGAGATAATAATTATATGTGTATTAAGGGGTGAAAGGTGAAAGACAAACAACATCAACTACAGAAAAAAATGTAGAAAAATATATCTATGACCTCTGATTATGAAATTATATCTTATGCCACACTTCCTAAAAATAAACTGTTACAAAAGAAACTACAAATACTTTGACTATACTTAAATTAAGAACTTCTGCTTTCACAAGGCAGAATGAGAAAAACCACAACACTTGCAATCCATAACTAACAAAGATCACCCTCCAGAGTGTACCCAAAAACTTATTAAAGGCAATGAGTAAAAGATAAAAGACATTTCCAAAAATAAGGAAAGCCATGCATTTCGCAAATCAGGGACACACGCGATGAGCACGCAGGAGCACAGGCCCTTCCACCCCCATCCCAGACACACAGACGGTTAACTCATTAGAAAACAGGGAGATGCAAGAGTGACATCATCAGCATGGCAGAATAAGAGTTTTCGACGGTCTTCCCCCCAAAGAACATTGTTTTAGACAGTCACCCGTGGATAAGACAGCATTTGTGGACCTCCAGGAGTCCAGCGAAAGGTTCCAGAACACCACTGGAGCAAAAAAAAAAAAAAAATCTAAGAGTGGATGCACTGAAGAGGGTAAGAAGAATACTTCACTTTACCCACATCACCCCTTCCCCAGGGCAGCACAGCACAGGGCCAAGAGAGACCTTCTTGGCAGACTCCTGAGGGTGGCAAGAGTGAGCCTTTGCAGATAGGTAGCGAGCAAGTACAGCGGGACTCTGTGGGATTGGGAGAAAGCAAACACACTTGAGAGTTTAGCACTGCCCTAGGGGAAGCAAAGGAAGAATGTCAGCTCCTGGCCTGGCTTTACAGGATCCAAAGAAGTCATGCACGACGATGAGTACTAGAAATTCTGCCACAAGAGGGAGCAAAAAGACTGGAGCAGGTGTAGCCATAGACGTGTGAAAAAGCCTCAGAAGCCCTACCGGGGCTGACGGAAGGTATTTCTCGCCCTAAACCAGATAGAGAACATCTATTAACGTGGGGCTGGTGAGGGACAAGAGCCACATAAAAACTCTTGCTTCTGGATCTGATGTGTGTACACTTGGGCTGAGAAGGGCAGTTCCTGAAAGCCAGTACCATTATCCTCCAGGGAGCATAGAAGACCCAAGAAGACACCTGAGTTACGTCTCCCCCTTTCCTTCCCTGTGTCTTCCTAGAGGAGGGGAAAAATGGCCCCATGGACTGCAGTTTCTGCCCCGATGGCCAAGCCCAGGTGCGCTTAGTGGATGGGGCTAGATGTCTTCCAAAGTTGCTGTTGTTATTGTTCAGAAAAACACAAAACACTTTGGTCAAGTATCTTGTTCTTTTAAATCTAAGTGACTCTCAAGAAAAATACAATGTCTGCTTTTGATTAGTTCACTCTCATCTCATTCTATCATAAGCATTATTTTTGTTTCGCTTGGAAAACCTAAGGAAACTTGTTTTTTCAACTTTTCAGGGGTAGGGATTTAGGTTTTATACTGAGAAGTGGCCTTTAAACAAAACAAAACTCAGCAAATCCTTGCTTTGGGTCAGTACTAAAGCCACAGACCCAGAACCACTGCAGTCTTTTCATATGACATCATTAATGTTCATTATGGTCATCCTACCCAGAAGGGTAAGGCAGTCAATGCTCCATTACTGACACCCAAAACAAAGCACTGTAGGTGCATAACTGAAATATACATCTGATGGACCTGACCACCAAACTGTCTTTTTTGGGTAATTCCCACTTTTTTTTTTTTTTTTTTTTTTTTTTGGCGGTACGCAGGCCTCTCACTGCTGTGGCCTCTCTCGTTGCGGAGCACAGGCTCCGGACGCGGAGGCTCAGCGGCCATGGCTCACGGGCCCAGCCGCTCCGCGGCATGTGGGATCTTCCCGGACCGGGGCACGAACCCGCGTCTCCTGCATCGGCAGGCGGACTCTCAACCACTGCGCCACCAGGGAAGCCCGTAATTCCCACTTTTAAAGCCACATATTTCCACTGAGTGTCTCACCATCACCTTAAATGTGACATGTTTCAAAGCAAGTATTGTTTCCTTTCCCTGTGTTCCCTATTTACTTTGAAAATCAACCTGCCAATCAAGCAGAACTTGATTCAATCTTCCAAATAACAGATCTTTGCCAGAGGCCTCGTGCCTTTTTTCAACCAGCTTTGAAATCATACGTATGTGTATACCCTTGACCCCTCCTCCTGCCTCGGCTCACGCCTAAGCTCTGCCAGTCCTCAGCCCTTCTCCTCAGGGAGTCTTGTTTATTTCTCCTGTGGCTCCATCCCTTGCCCCATTCCTGGGTTTGGCAGCATTGCTGATAGGGTTTAAGCAGCTATAGATGCCTGGATGAGACCAGGGCTTAAATCTGAGGGTAAACAGGAGTTAAGTAGGCAGAGGGTGAGTTAGGAAGAATGTCTGAGGCAGAAGGAATAGTCCGTACACGAGCCTCGAAGTGGAAGAAGTTCTTTTCAGGAGCTAAAAGCTAGTGTCAGAAAGAATAAGTGAAGGGAAAGATGATGTGAAATAAATTAAAATGAAAATAGCCTGGGGTCAGTTCATCTTGGGTCTTGCAGAATAGGTTAAGGATTTTGGCCTTATCCTTAGAATAATGGATAAACTAGTGCTTTCGGTTGAAATCTAATGTGATAGACACGTGTAGTTTTAAATTTTCCAGTAGCCATATTTCAAAAGGTAAAAAGAAAAGGAAAAATTAATATCAATAGTATATTTTAGTTAACTCCAAATATCAAAAATACTATCATTTCGGTATGTAATCAATATAAAAATTATTAATGTGGTTTTTAAAAATAATTATTTGAAATCCTGGGTATATTCTTATAGATTTAAAATTTATTTTATACTTAGAGTGCATTTTAATTCGATGCTGAATTTTCCACAGTTAAGTGAAAGGTAATCTTTCTAACAATAAAGCTGCATCTAACAGAAAAGTATGTGACACTGATTCAGTTTTTCGACTTCAGTTTCAATTAGCTAAATTTAAATACAATTAAAAATTTAGGGCTTCCCTGGTGGCGCAGTGGTTGAGAGTCCGCCTGCCGATGCAGGGGACACGGGTTCGTGCCCCGGTCCGGGAAGATCCCACATGTCGCGGAGTGGCTGGGCCCGTGAGCCATGGCCGCTGAGCCTGCGCGTCCGGAGCCTGTGCTCCGCAACGGGAGAGGCCACAACGGTGAGAGGCCCGCGTACCAAAAAAAAAAAAAAAATTTAGTTCCTCAATCACACCGTCCATATAGCAAGTGTTCAGTGGCTGCGTGTGGCTGGAGGTTACCATACTGGACTGTGCCAGGAGGGCAACGGGAGGGTTTTAAGAGTCAAAGTGATGCAACCGATCTGCACTCCTAAGAGTTGGTTCAGGCTTCTGTGAAGAGCATGGATTCGACTAGGTAAAGGACAGATGAGAGAAAGGATTGAGAAGGCCACTGCAGGAGTGCTGGCGGGAGATATGATAGCCAGGTGCAGAGGAAGTGATGGTGGAAACACAGGGAAAGGAAGAGATGACAACAGTACTCCAGAAAGAGACTTCCCTTTGTGGTAATGGAATGTTGTTTTACTTGGACCTATCCTTCCCCTGACAAAAACAACAGAAAGCTGGGTAAATGTGAAAACATCCTAAAGGCCATCAAAGAGCTCAAAAGACAGCAAGGAACCACCGAGCAAACATTGCAAGGGAAAGCAGAAACCCAAGGAGGTAGAAAACAAGACCAGCAGAGATAGCGTTCCCTGAAATCACTTGCCCATCCGGGTTCGCCAGGGCTCTGGTTTAGTGGCTTCTCTGTACGATGGGAGCCCTGGTCCCAGCTTTGGTGAGGAATTTTACACCAGACTCTCCTCATATTATCCGCAGAGCCCCAAATGCCTATACTCACAACCTCCGAGTGAATCAGGGCCCCCCTGTACCCCCGTTTGCCACAGGAGACAGAATTAGAACTAACTTTGGCACCAAGCCAAAGAGGATTAAAAAAAAAAAAATCTGTCCCTGAAAAGTCGTGACCTTTTCTTTTGCACATTTTTAGCCCAAGTTCAGTTGTCGGGTCCTTACGTGTTCAACATGATTTAAGATGATCCAGAATTTTAGAGTTCCAAAGAACCAGGAAGAACCAAATATTTCTCTCTCCTAGTCCCAAAAGCCTGCCTACAGATGATGTTTCAAAGACAATGAACATTACAAGGTGAAAACAAAATCAAGCATAGAAAAAAACATGGCAACCACTGTGAGGACTGAAAAAGGAAGAGAAGGTTAAAAAAACAAGAAGGAAACAGAAACCAGTTTCAAATATTAGAATGACCACATCTTTAGGCGTGACTTTGAAAATTCCTGGAAAGGAGGGTTTATACAGTAAGGGAGTACACAATTCGTGCTAAAGTTTGGCTCCGAAAGAAGAATGGTTGGGTAAGCTCCATTTGGGGAGGACAGCAGTGCAGCTGGGCTCTATTTATCAGGCAGAAGAAATTCAACAACCATAAACCACAATCAATCACTAACAAGTCCATGTGATTCCTTACCCCTTGCAGTTTTTATTGTTCGTTATCATTTTTTTTTTTTTAATTGCTGTACGCAGGCCTCTCACTGTTGTGGCCTCTCCCGCTGCGGAGCACGGGCTCCAGACGCGCAGGCTCAGCGGCCATGGCTCACAGGCCCAGCCGCTCCGCGGCATGTGGGATCCTCCCGGACCGGGGCACGAACCCGTGTCCCCTGCATCGGCAGGCGGACTCTCAACCACTGCGCCACCAGGGAAGACTGTTATCATTTTTATAATTTTACTTTTCTGGTTACCGTGGCTGCATAACAAACCACTCCAAACTCAGTGGCACAAAATAACCATTGTATTATGCTCACGGACTCAGGGCAGGAATCAGGGCGAGACACAGTGGAGATGGCCTGTCTCTGCTTCTCAGTGGTTGGGTCCTCCGCTGAGGAAATGGAAGAGTGAGGATGCCTGGAAAGTGGGAACTCAGACTCATCTGAGGGCTTATTCGCCCCTGCGCTAGGTGCTAATTGGAGCAGCTGCAGTTGGCCTCCCTGTGTGGTTTGACATCTTCATTCACAGCCCTGGTGGCCACAGAGTGGATGGAGTTTTTACATGGCGGCTCAGTGTACAGGGCGGCGGCTGCAACACTTTTTCTAGCCTTGTCTGGGAAGTCACGCTGTGTCACTTCCGCTGAGTTCTACTGATCGCGAGCATGCCACAAGCCCGCCTACGTCACAAGCCAGGACACGGGCTTTGACGAGAGGAATACCCGGACCACATTGTAAAGGAGCCCTGAGGATGGAGGGCGGTGGTGTGGCCATTTTTGAAAACTGCAGGCTGATACATTCATCTATTTCACCGCAGTGACTAGTAGTGAAACCTTTAAAATACAGGATGTCGGGCTTCCCTGGTGGCGCAGTGGTTAAGAGTCCGCCTGCCAACGCAGGGGACACGGGTTCGTGCCCCGGTCCGGGAGGATCCCACATGCCGCGGAGCGGCTGGGCCCCTGAGCCGTGGCCGCTGAGCCTGCGCGTCCGGAGCCTGTGCTCCGCAGTGGGAGAGGCCACAGCAGTGAGAGGCCCGCGTACCGCAAATAAATAAATAAAATAAAATAAAATAAAATACATGATGTCTGTGTGGGAAAATTTGCCTTTGGGGGACACAAGGGAAATCACCCCATCACCTGCCCAGGCCATCAGACCTCCTGCAGAGGATGATCAAGAAAGCATCAGGGTTGGCCTGGGTTAAATACATGACTTTGAAAATGAGTGCTAGGGAAGCGTGTGCGAGCCAGACAGGGCTGTGCCACCTTACTGGGACACGCCCTGGGACAGGGTGGAGGGCCTCCTGTGACCTTCCAAACCACTCACTGCTGCTTATGCCTAAGATCTGAAGACCCTGCAACGCGCCTCTAGCGGTCTTCACATCCTGAGTAATAAACGCAGGCCATCTTGCAAAACTAAAATCCATCTCCCTGAGCTGGGAGAGCTTGTTTGGCAGGAGACCTACTGATGTGATCGGGAGGAATTTACAATTAAAAATCAGGGCAATGGGGAGATGTGAGTCAAACGTGTAAAACAGGGGCCTTGAATGGAAAGAATACATAACCCGGTGACTTCCGATGGACGTCCCAGAGAGTCTGGGATGACAAAGAAATCTATCCTTTGAATGAAAAGTCACAAAGCTGAGTACCATCCGGTCTCCGCCTCCCTCCCTCCTGCCCCGTTTCCTACAAACACTCTCTTTTTCCAGAATCTGTTTTGTTTTCCAGTGAAGGACTTAGGGGAACTGATACTTAGCTGCTTTTCCCTTGCTAAACAGATCACGCCCATTTTCCCCCTTAAATTTTTGAGATTCTTCTGCTAGGGGAAGTTGAAGAGCTGCCCAGACATTGGAGAGGAAGGCAGTTGCCAGAATAATATGTAACCAGTTGCAGCAAGGGTGGGCCCCTTAAGTGGCCACACTTGTGGTAACCCATCCCTGCACTGGTCACAGACGAGGGCTGAAGAAGCCAAGGTCAGTCATGTCCTCCGGTACCAAGGTCACTGCTGGATAAAGCAGGTACAAGCCATGCTGTGTGCCCTTCCCCTCCTCCCAAGCTTCGTGCAAGACCTCAACGCACAAAGAAATACATGACAGCCGAAGAGAGGAAATTAGCCTAATCACATGAAAATAGAAAGACTATACCAGGAGAATATCCCTGCCAACTGAGAGATCATTTTCCAATAGTATGAGCGGCAGTTACCTAAAACAAAGCTAGCACAGCAGTGCCATCTCATGGACGTTGCCAACCTCCAGGCCCTTTCTGCCCCGCAAGCGATCCCTCAGCCTTCAGGAGCCCCTTACCATGCATTTGTCCCAAGGCTCTGGTGATGTCCTGAATGGAGAGCCTCAGTTGCTGCAGGGCTTGGAGCAGGGAGTCTGGGCTGGGCAGCAAGACGGCATTCACCGCCTGAACAAGGGCCTGGGGATGAGATTCAGTCTCGTAATGCATTAACGTTCACTGAAGGCCCGCTGAGATGCAGTGAGCCTCAGAGATGGGGGAATCCAGGAAGGGCAGCCCTCTGCCTGCTGGACTGTGTGACAGGGCTCCCCAGGGAGTGCTTCCAAACTACATTTGGCCATGAGGTCCTTCTCAAAGGAGAATCTTCCTGGTCACCTCCCAGGTGGACCTGGTTAGGTCTTTCTGGATCTTTCCACTGGCTGATACTTCGTGTGCCTCTCAGGGGCCTCACTCTGTCATTTTCCTCCTTTCTGCTTCTTGAGTTATTACACATAATACTCCTGCGTCTTGACTCCTGCGTCTTGACTCAGGACGGCCTCACCCCTGAGCTCTGTCTTACAGAACATCAGAATTGCGGAGCCCTCAGCTCAGACCCCCCTTCATTAGCAGTCTCGACCTTATCTGAGCTGTATTTGGAAGACCAGTATTTTATTCTGTATCTTTCTATGGAATAAACACACGGATGAGAAGTAAAGTGACCCCATAGTTTCACTTCTGGGAGTGCAAGAGGGAGCTATAATAATTGTAGCCCGATCTGGTCACCCTACAGTAGGTACAGTAGGCACCCAGGGAAGGTGGTGAGGAAGGACAGAGATCTAACTTCAATATCTTCAGGCAGGGCATGGATTCTCTGACAGACACCTGACCTTTCTGGGACCTGCCTGACCCCTAAAGGAATTCAAGTTTACAACCCCAGGGCTAGGTAATCTCAAGGATGGTTCATTTGAACTCAGAGCCCTTGCATGGTAGTTCCAGGCATCAGCATCTCTCTCTCTGCCTCTGTCTCTCTCTCTGCTTAATTCCTTTACATTACTCAGGTATTAACTTTCAGAGCTGTCATTTCCCTTGGAAAGCTTTGCCCGACCCTTCAAGTCTGAATTAGGTTTTAGACGTCTTTTCATGAAACACGGCACTTTTTTTCATGTTACTCCCTACATCGATGCACCCTCCTCCACTGGATCCTGAGCCTCTGTGGAAGCCAGAGCAATGTCTGTCTTATTCCCCCAGATCTCCCACTGCCTAGAACAATGCTTGTTTGTTGATGGGCAAACGGTCAACTGCGTGTTTTACAGTCGTTGAGGAAAGGTAGATACCTCTGTGGGCCAGAACTTAAATCTCTTTGCTCAACTAACCAAGTAAGATGAGGCCTGTATTGATGAATGCACTGCAGGGAAAGGGCCTGGGTGGGAAGCAAAGCTCAGACTGACTTTTCATTTAGAAAAAAAAAAGTTCTGTGTGTGGGAAGATACCTTAATCCCGGGTACAGCTGCTTTCTCCACCAAAACAGTCACCAGTATAAAACCACGCAGGCTTTCCCCCCCTGGGAATAAGACAATGGGGTCCAAGTTCCTTGGGAGGGACATGACCACGTGGTTAGAAAGGTCTGGACACAGTGAGTACGCACGGCCCAGCGGTGGCCTCGAGTCAGGTAACTGCTATAGTCCAAGGTGGAACCAGAGGTTGATGCTCTCCTCTCCACAGGGCAGCCCGAAGATGGGCCTCTTCCCTCCAGCAACGTTCAGGTAGGAAAGAGACAGATCTGCTCCAGCCCAAGTTCACCTGAGGACTCCTAAGCTAGCATCACCCGGATGGTCCCAGACCATCTCCCCCACCCCCCACCCCCACCCCTGCTGTGGAACTGCTAAAGCACGAGGGGACAAGTAGGGTTGATTCTTCACAGGGCCAGTCCGGGGCCCATTACACCCTTCCCGTTAGGAGCACAGTGTCTTAATGCTGCAGTGACCACAGGCAACAGCTAATTCCATGCTCCTTTCTTACAGACAGAAAACTATGGCCCAAAGAAGCAAAATCGCTTCCCCAGTTGCATCCAGCTGCTTAGTCACTGGACCTGGTCCAGAGCAGTTTCATAGCTCAGGCTAGTGCTCTCTCTCATTAGTCATTTTCCCCCCCAAATTCTGTATTATAATAGTGAAAGCTGAAGACTGTTATAGAGGGATCATTCTTAAATGATCTGTTATCACACGGATTCAAATAGCCCAGAGGCGGATCCAGTCTACAAAACATAAAACTTCATTCCATAAGTCACTTCTGCCTCTAAAACATGAGAAGACATGAAAAACAAACACAAAAGATAACTCAGTCAGGGACCCCCGTAGTTTCAGCAGAGTCACGTTAGTGTGGAAATGGGGTCTTCAGGCTTCATCTCTCCATCTTCTGAGCTACAGCTTTTATACTGAGCCCCTTTATTGAGCTGAGGTTTGGTGACCGGAGAGGCAGTGTCAACTTAGAGGTTAACTGTGCTCCCTGGGGAAACAGGAGCCTAAGAACATCTGGACCAGACTTGCCCCACGAGCTCCAGTCTATGTACTATTTCAAAGGGATGCTGTAGCTGTAGCAGCCACAGCCTGCAATCTGGCCTTTCAGAGAAGTTACAGTGAGACCAGAGATCTTCCTCAGATCATTAGACTTCAAAAAATCACAGAGAATTGGAGAATGGTGAAGTTTTGGTGTTTTGGGGGGTTTTGGTTTGTTTTTTTTGCTCTTCTTACATTGCATTTTACTTGTTTTATTATGTACAAATTGGAAAATGTAGTCAATAAAATTAATCTCTTAATCTCTACAAAGCAGAGACAACTACTGCTAACTTTGGGGCTGTTGATTTGGGGTACATTTCCTTCTACTATTTTTTCATGCATTTTTATATGTTTTATGTACTATACGTACAATGCGGTATGCTTTCTCTTTTTTTTGCTTGTTGTTTTTATTGTAAGCTTTTACAGTTAGCAAGGATCCTGAAGTGAGTGAAGGATTTCTGAGAACTTACCTGATTTCCAGGGGTCTAGTCCAATATCAGTTATTGACAAAAGGAAAGAGAAAGAAGAGAACAAATCAGTTTGCAAACCTGATATGCCTTCTAGGGTCACGTGGACACAGGCATGCACACTTGTGTGCAAATGCACACGCAGACACACACACATCGTGCACAGTTTGGATGTCACGGGTTGTGACTAGACCGTGGGCCTGAGGGGAGCAGAATAGACCACCCCAAATATGCCACTTAGTGGATTGATCATTTTGAATTAAAGGTACTTGAGAAACAGCCGGTGCCAAAAGGACACTCGGACCTCTTTGTGCCGCTGAAAGTAGGAAATAAATCTCCCATGTGAAGGCCCCCCTCCCTGTACCAGGAAGTAGAGAGAGACGGGCTTATCACCAGAGACAGGAATTCAGGGCTGAGAAGCCTGTATAAACGAACCTTGTTACTTCTTCCCTAGTTAGCTAACCCAAGCCCCAAAGCCTGTGTCTTGTCAATTCTTCATAAATGCATTGCTGCCTCATCTAGAAGATATACAAGCTTCCGGCTTTAGTCGCATATTCGAGTCTCATCTTTTTATGGGGATCTAATACGTACAAAATTAAATTTGTTTTTCTCCTGTTGCCCTATCTGATGTCAATTTGATTATTAGACCAGCTAAGCAGCCTAAATGGGAAGAAGGGCAAGGTTTTCCTCCCCTACGGTCCTCTGGTCCTCGGAGCAACAAAGAGGCAGATAGATCTCAATTTACCTATCAGCCCCAGAGCATTTAGCCTGTGGCCATCCTGACAATTGAAATTGCTCCTTTTATATACTTGCCTGCCCCAATGTTTTCAGAGTGGGTTGAGAGGAAGCTCCTGGGAACTGTGATTATTGAACTTGCGTTCAAGTTCACCCCTTCTCTGGCACCATAAATCGGGTAATAAACATGAACATCCCTAATCACAACATAGCTGACAAAGCCTGGATGTTTCCTGCAGAGAGAAGGAAAAGTCAAGACTCTCCCTTACCCGGTTTTAATCTGTGCAAATCCCAAGCGCCTTCTCCCGCTCTTACCTTCCTGGGTTCCTAGTAGCCCAGTTGGCCAGAACCACGTCCGAGTGAAGCAGGATAGGAGGCAGCCCCAAGGTCCTGGAGACCTCGACCAAGGGAAGGGCAAGGGTTCTCGGCAGAACCTTGAAGATACAAATCCAGACAATTAGCACATTCTAGAAAGAATGCAGCAGAGGAAGCAATCTGTCTTTTATTCTGGCAATCTTGGGGTAGAGCAACGAGCCGGGGATAAAACTGGAATTATATGAGTGATCCATAGACACACACCTCATTCTCATATTTATTCTGTTAACGACCTAGTGGGTATATTGTTTATGAGTGCGGTCTGAAATATATGTGAAAATTACGAAACTGGAACACACACACTCACACATAGAGTATAAAATAATCTCTGAATATTGTGCAGAGAAGGGCCTGAGCAAATGTTTAAGCATAAATGGGGGCTGAGTTGATGAGCAGTGGGAAAAAATCTCTCTCTATCTATATATATATATATCTCCAGAGAAATAGATCAGACAGATATGTAGCTATCTAGATATATGTGTGTTTTTGTGTATAGTCTTAGTTTTAGGAACATATGCGTATGTGTTTGTATGCACACGCGCGCGCACACACGTGTGTGTGTGTGTGTGTGTGTGTGTGTGTGTGTGTATCCTCTCCTCAGGGAGAAGGATGGGAAGGATAGAACGCTTCATCAAACCCAATAACAACTTCGAGTAAGTCACCTCAAGACAGTCCCCATTCAACCCCTGAGTTATCCTAGGACACTCTAAAGAACCCTATATGCCCCCAAATCCAGAAAAACTACCCGGACCCATGCGGGTACCAGTGGGGGACTCCAACCACGAACAAGGCTAAACTAGTCCAGATCCAAAAGAACATTCTTATGCTTCCTGTCTCCCACTTCCATTTTCCTTCCCCTTAATCTACTCAAAGAAGTCCAGCTTCTGCCTTAGTTTTCCCTTAGATTTTTAGAGAGAGTTGGGACAGAACTGTTTCTCAGGTAGAAAACAATAAAGAGCTTTAAAGAGTTGTCAGATTCAAACCTAAGGCCAGCTTCCCTTGGGGGGCAGTGGATGAGTAGGGCAGCCGCAGAAGCGAGGTGTCTCCACAGTGAGGAAGAGAAAGGAGGAGATACAAAGAAGGTAAGAGATGGCCCGAGGCGGGGGTGGGGTGTGACAGGGGGCTCCCACCCCTTCCCCTCATTGAGGATTGTGGTTTGGAGAATGGAAGGAGGGAAGCCCATTGGGATGTCCTGTCGTATGTGCCTAGATCTCAGACTTTCCAACATCAGACACGTGACTCTTTTTAAAGAGTCTGAAGGAGCTCTATGCTTTCCTCTTCTCTCCTTTCTTACTTTCCTTTCTTTTTCTCACTGGGAGTCTCCTGTATTTACTTGAGAGAGAAAAGGTAGAATCAACCAAGCAAACAAGATAAGCACAGGCTGCTGACTCAAGAAGCAGGACGTACTAGAACAAGGGTAACACCCGCATTTCTGGAGAATGTCCATTTATAAAAAAATGCAGCTAATAGGAATTTATCCTGCGGTTAGGGAAACAAAGATTTCACGTTCCAAGTTTCAGATTGAAACTGTAAACAGTTATGAAAAGATTCAGAAGAGATTTACATGAACTATTGAGAGACACAGACCAATATTTGGTAGATAGCAAGCAACATTCAAGAAAGGAAGATTAGTGTTATAAATGGCAATGTGTGCTCTTCCCCGCTGGGGAAAGAAGGTTACATTAGTGAAATCAGAAGGTCTGAGTTGTGGCCCTGGATTTTCCACGAACTTGCTATCTGACCTTGGGCAAGGAATTTAGCTCCTGTAGTCCTCAGCCATCTGTAAAATGGGCACAGCATTGCTGTACTTACCTTATGGGATTGTGAACATTGACTGTGATTACGGATGTGTATAAGAGCACAAACTGCTGTAAAATGGAAATCATTAAGTTTTCCGTGACACCTCAGAACTCGCCTTCAAATGCAGCTCTTCACAATTCCTGGAAGAGGGTGAGTGCCAGAAAAAACAATATTCAAAAACTAATGAGAGGGCTACCAGTTCTAAGGGAAATTAACCTCCTGGCCGGGGGAAAAAGGTGTTTTCATTTAAATGGGCCCTTTGCCCTTCCTTCACCTCATACCCAAAGGAAAGAACAAGAAAGGACCCATTTTCCAGGCAAACAGGGAGCGTTTGCCAGGTGCAGCAGACCTTTGTAGAGCGCGTCCTCCAGGTGCAGCAGACCTGCCAGATGACAGGACAGGTGTCCCTTTGTCCCCACCTCTTTGGGCTGTGCCTCTCCATCCTGCCAGACATATCCCATGGTAATAAAGGTTAGGACCAGGTGTGCTAGCCGCTGATCCCGGTAACCCGTGAGGAACTGGCAGTTCAAGAGGGGCATCTGTTCAAGAGAATTTCCAGAGATTACCAGCTGCAGGGGTGTGAAGGGTGCAGGGGTTCTGTGGCTTGAAGGGGTTATATTTCAGTGACGGGGATCCACACACCCCCTCTCTACCCTGATCTTAGGACACTGCGGTAGAGGAGGTATCCCAGATGATATTGTTCACGAAGTACCTACACCAAATTGTCCCCATGGTTGTGCCGGACACTGGTCACCATCACTGACAGCTTGGTTAGAGTGTTCTAGAATAACTCAGTCCCAAGACTGACATCATTTATTAAACGGGAGTCTCCCGGGGCAACTTTTACAATCCTGCCTTATCGAAGCACCTCTGCGTAACGGGTACCATTTAACCCTAATAACAGCCCTGCTGCTGTGGGCGTTACTGTCTCTGTTTACTCTGTTTAATTCGTAGGTAAAGAGTACACGAAGGCCAGTGGAGTGAGGAATCCGATCAAATCCCTTAAGGGAGGTTGCTGAGCGGGAATAAGAGGTTGTTCAGTCCTTGTCCGAACACTCCCCGTGACCCTGTGACCTCTCCACGCCCGCTCCCTCCCTGTCAAGATGCGTCATAGAGAGGTGTAAAGGTGATGTCGTTGAAAGCAACACCCTGTACACAAGTTAGTTATTACTGACAGCCCTGCCTAAGCAAATATTACCAGTTTCTCAGTTTTCCCCCGGCCAACCCTGCCTGTCTCGGTTGACGTCAACAGCCTCTGAGCTCCAGCTTCCCTGTACTTCCCCCTCGGCTTTCCTCCGACCCCTATCCCTTTCCCAGCTCTAGACACAGTCTGATCTAGTTCTTCCCAGGTGCCCCTCTCCAGGATCCGAAGCGCCAGAAGGGGCGGCGGTGGATGTGTGTATCTCTTTAAGCCCCGGGCTCTTAAACGATGAGTGACAAGTGGGCTGGGACCGCGGTTCCCCACGCCCAGCGCTCGGCAGCCGGAGCCGCAGCCTCCCCGATGGTAATCCTTCCTCCGCTGGCCCCTAGGGGGCAGCCTTTCTGAGTCTGTCCTCACTGTGCCAGACTGTTTATTTCACCCTTAAAATTGGCTCTGAGATAGAATCGCGAAAGTTCTGTGCAGAATCGCGAAAGTTCTGTGCCTTAGGGTGTGTGTGTGTCTATTGGAGGGATTGCTGAGATGTTGCATTTTAACAGGAACCAGCCTGAGAATTATAACCACAGTTATAATGTATTCAGTTATTTCTTCAGTACTTATTCTAAGGCAATTACTAAAGTGTCCAAGGCATGGTGCGAAAAGCGTCCCAAGCAGGTTGATACTCCATTTTCCCCCAAACCCACAGGCCAAAACTGAGGGTCAGAGAGGGTAAGATATTTGCCCAGAGCCACAGAGCCGGGAGGGACTGAGCCAGGGTGCTAGTTCAGTTCTGCTGACCACAGCCTTGCCCTCTGAAGTCAGCACTGCCCGAAAGAAATATGAGAGCCATACGTGTAATTTGACATTTTCTATCAGCCACATTTTAAAAATAGCGAAAAACAAAAAAGCCCCAGGTGGAATTAGTTTTAATAACATTTTATCTAGGTCAATGTATGCAAAATGTTTACACATAATCAATATTAAAAATATCGAGATTTTTACACTCTTTTTCTAGTAAGTCTTCAAAATCCAGCGCGGGTCTCACATGCCAACTTGTCCTGGCCACATTTCCACTGCTCAGTAGCCATGAGTGGCTACTGGCTACCTACAGTGCAGCCTCGAGGTAAAGGAATAAGGCCCCAAGATGTTCTGGGGTCACCTTCTGTTTTTCCCTGTTCCGGGTTTATAATCAGCTCTTTCTCCGAGAAGCCCCAGTTCCATTTATTGGAAAAGAGTTCCAATAAATGGACACTGCGTTTGCTCTTTGCTAGTGGAATGCCACTGTTTCTAGATCCCTCACAGTGGACAAAGCTAGTTGTTCACGTGTGTTCTGTGTGTGTGTATACACGTATTATGTACACATACATATAATGTTTGTTTACCCATCTATATATCCACAAAATGTGTGTGTGTGTGTATAGACATTTTAGTATCATATGTATATATGATGCTAAAATGCTAAACATGTCAGACGTCTCCAACTCTTATCTGGTGTCACAGGTTGATCTTATCTTTCCCCCCTTGCTAATTTATAACTTTCATCTCTGATGGTGAAATATTATCCACCATTCATTTACTTATTTATTCATCCTAACATTGGGTTGGCCAAAAAGTTCGTTTGGTTTTAAGTACAAATAAAAGACATTTTTCATTTTCACGAAGAACTTTATCGAACAACATATTCACTAACCGAACGAACTTTTTGGCCAACTATATATATATCTATATATATATATATATATATATATAATGTCACATGAATGGAATCATACGATAGGTAGCCTTTTGGTTCTGACATGTTTCATTTAGCAAAATGTATTTGAGGTTCATCCATATGGTTGGATAAATCAATGGCTTATTCATTTTTGTCACTGTATAGCGTTCCAATGTATGAACACAGGAGTCTTCGTTCAGACTGCTGTAACAAAGTACCATAGACTAGGTGGCTTATAACAATGGAAATTTGATTCTTACAGTTTTGGAAGCTGAAAGTCCCAGATCAGGGTACCAGCAGGATTGGGTGCTGGTGAGAACCGTTCTGCTGTCTTCTTGCTTCATCCTCACGTGACAGCAGAAGAGGGCCAGAGAGTCCTGGGGTCACTTTTATAAGGGCAGTCATCCCAGTTATGAATATCCCATTCTACTTTCATGACCTAATTACCTTCTGTGTTGGTCAATTTGATGTGTCAACTTGACTGGGCTAAGGGATGCCCAGATACGTTATTTTTGGGTGTGTCTTTGAGGATGTTTCCAGAAGAGATTCTGGAAGAGATTGGGAGACTGAGTAAAGCCCATCACCCTCACCAATTCGGGTGGCATCATCCACCCTGTTTAGGACCTGAATAGAGCAGAAAAGTGGAAAAAGGGTGCATTTGCTCTCTGGTTGAGCTGGGACAGCCATCTTCCCCCAACATTAGCACTCTTAGTCCTTGGATTTTCAGACTCGGACTGGCAATTGCACCACTGGCTCCTCTGGTTCTTGGCTTTCCTGGGCCTCCAACTTGCAGGTAGAAGGAAGATTGTGGGACTTCTCAGACTCCATAATCATAATCATGTGAGTCAGCCACTCCCAATAAATCTCTTTCTACACATCTCTGTATTGGTTCTGTTTCTTGGGAGAACCCTGACTAATACACCTCCCAAAGGCCCCACCCATAACAACATCATGTTGGGGATTAGGATTTCATCATATGAACTTGGGGGCCACACACACACTCAGGCCATTGTACTCAGCTTAACCATTCCCCTGTCGAGGGACACCTTGGTGGTTCCCGGCTTACGGGATCATTTACCCACAAGCTTTCCCAGGCGCATAAATCTTCAGTTTATTTGGGTAAATACTTAGGAATGTGATTGCTGGGTCATATGGTAAGTCGATGTTTGCCTTTAAAAGATTCTGCCAGACTCTTCTGCGTTCCCATCAGCAAGGTGAAGTAGAGTCTCTTTTGGTTTATAGCCTCACCAGTGTTTGATGTTGCCAGAGTTTTAAAAAAACGTTCGCTGTTCAAATAGGTTTTAAATCGCCTTTTAGTACTTAATGAACATAGATACATCGTCCTATGTTTCTCTGTAAGTCACCTAGTTTCATTTTTCTTCCTTCCTGATTAAGACTTGCAAAACTTTCCTCTTATTCTACAAACTCTGAAGTTTCACCAGGATATCCATGGGTGGTCCCCCGCCCCCTTTGTCTTTCTGATAGAAATACTCCAATCTTTCATAAGAGCTGAAAAATTCTGTTTTTATGCGTTTAAAGCTTTGCTTTTTCTTCACCCACACTAGTCTACTTGTGGGACTTCTGTTTTGTGGAATTTAGATCATCCATTTCTCTTTTTCATATACTTTTATTTTTCTGATGCTGGCATTTAATTTTTGCTTTCTGCTTTATAAAACCGTTTCAAGGAAGTCCCTAAATCACCATTATTTTTCTATAATCAATGTTTCCCTCATTTACTCGGGTCACTATTGAGCTTTTTGTTTATTTCTTTGCTTTCCAATAGTTCCTTTTACCGAGCAACTTTATTGATTTTTATGAAGTACATATACTGAAGACATTAATGCAATTTTTAAAAGCACTGATCTCATCTTTTGGCTGTCGGAGACCAAATGTCCTGTGTCTCCCTCATCCTTCTTGACTTGCTTATTCTCTTCATATCGTTTGGTCATTTGGGGTTATCCATTCGTGTTCAGGAACGGAGGCCAGGGTTATCAGAATTAGTAACTAATAGAGCTTCCCTTATCATGTTTCCAGAATACTTCTGAGCTTCCTCTTGTGACCTTCCTGTGAGTCCACCAGCTGTCTGTAGTGTTTTGTCCCAGAGGGCTGGAGAAGGGGGACCCTTCCTGGAAGAAGATGGTTGAGTCTAAGCCAGTTAACAAGTTTTTGTCTGTCTTGTTTTGTTTTTTACCAACATACGGATAGGGGCCTTGGGGGCTTTCTAAGAGTAAGGTGGTTGGCCTGGAGGTACTGTGAGATTAGAAGTGCAAATTCACTTTCTGTCTTGTCTGTGCCAAGTAAAGACCTCAAGAGGACAAATGTCTTAGTCTGTAGCTCTATGTGTGGTCCTGGAAGCCACAGTATTTGCTTCTCATGACGGTTTTCCAATGGATTCAGTCTCCATCTGTGGTGGTGAAGTCTAAAGAGTGGTTTTATCCAGTTAGTTGTTTTAGAACTAATTAAAAGCATAGGGAATGGCCACGGATGTTATATTAGTTTCCTGGGGCTGCCCCAAAGAAGGAACACAACAGAAATTTATGCTCTCACAATTCTGGGAGATGCAAGTCTGAAATTAAGGTGTTTGTGAGGTTTGTTCCTTCTGGAGGTTCTCGGGGGAGAATCTGTTCCCTGTTTCAGTCCAAGTTTCAGGTGGTTGCCAGCAACTCTTGGGATACTTTAAGGGCCTGTAGATGCCTCACTCCAGTCTCTGCCTCTATCTCCACATGATGTTCTAACCTGTGTATCTGTGTCTCTGTGTCCAAATTCCCTTCTTGCTCTAAGCATGCCAGTCCTAGCGAACTTAGAGTGCACCCTAATACAACACACATGACCTAATTTAACTTGATGACATCTGCAGAGACCCTATTTCCAAATGAGGTCATCTTCACAGGTTCCAAGACACAATTTCTGGAGAGAAACTATTCAACACAGGAGAAGTATCAGGGGGATTAATTCCACTGCTGTATCCCCCATGCCCATGTTTACAGTGACCAGAAATTAGCTGGACACTCCTGGCCTTTCCTCATTGACACTTAACCTATGAGAAGCACCGATTCAACAAGTTCTTCACTTCGTTTATGGAGGTTGAGTTACATAAAGCCCGAGGAAAGCCTTGTACAGAGGACTGTGAAGTTCACATATTGAACTTGAATCTACCTTCCTGCAAACTGCCCCTTGCCTCTGTGCACTCTTACTCTGAGATGGGAGAGGGAGCCTCGGGGGTGTTCTTTGTGCTTTGGTTGAATGCTTGGCATGGGTACAATAGACTCATTTCTGGATCTGATATAATTTGATTAATATGGTACGAAAGTCCTTAAGGCTTTTATTCCACCATTTCTCTTGTTTTCCCTCACTCAGATATCTCCTTTTTTCTTCTTTTTGTATTTCTTTGGTCATTTTAATGAGACTTTAGGCAGCAGGAAAATAACTTCTTAGGCTTAGTTTCCCATCTTCATAGACACTGAAGACAGTGTCTTACATCTCTTACAGGGTTTTAAACCTTGTGCTTGCACTTAGCAGGCATTCCATAAGTATTTTTAAATGAATTTGTAATTATAGACATGAAATATGCATATGTCAGTGAAGGAGAATTTGGGAGGGAAAACCTCTTATATGTCTAAAATCACGTGGCACGCCAATTGGTGAGATTAAAACAGATGGAGAAGAGACGAGAGGGAAGTGTAAATATAAATATCGAATACTGTTGTGTGGCAGGAAATACAAAAGCACTATTGCAAAAGTCATTTAGTTTTCACAACAATTCTAGGGGCCCCGAATTTCTCCCATTTTATAAATATGGAAACAGAATAAGTAACTCGTTAAGTCAAAGTTTATAGCGACTGAGTGATAAAACCAAGAGTCCAACTCAGGTCCTCCTGAGTCAAATCTGTGTTCTTCCTATAACACCTTCTTCTTATTCCTGTGGGGTCATGTCAGTTCTCCCAGGACCAAGGAGTTTCACCGTTCCTTACATAATTTGGGGAAACACTGCTCATCTTGTCTCATATGTGGCATTTACAGACTTATCAATGATTTCTGAAGAATCTGCCAACCCTGACTTTATAACTGGGAAAGTCTCTTGACTCAACTATTCTGTGAAACGCCGACAGTAAATCAATGTGGCTTCACTCATGGGGAGGGGAGCCCTGACCATGTGGCTTGGCGTGAGGGCACTGAGAATTTTCACACCTGTCCTTCCCCAGCTAGGTCTTATTCATCAGTTTCCTGACACTTCTCAACCAGACTGTCTTTCTTCTTTAAACACATGCTTGTTGAGTGCCCAGGAACTGTTCTGTGCAGGCTCTGGAAATTTTAGGGAAACACACTTGTCATACCAGAAGCAAGTGTCATTCTGCTCATCATGAAGGGTGAGATAGTTTTAGTTTTGTGGATAAACTCAACAGCAGTGATTGGTCAGCTGACCCACTTCCACAATGCTGAAAAAGGAAAATGGTGTGAGGATGAAAATAGGGTAGTGAGAAGGGGTTAAGGAGAAGAATACAAAAAACGTTTGGGGCTTCCCTGGTGGCGCAGTGGTTGAGAGTCCGCCTGCTGATGCCAGGGATGCGGGTTCGTGCCCCGGTCCGGGAAGATCCCATATACCGCGGAGCAGCTGGGCCCGTGAGCCATGACCGCTGAGCGAGCCTGCGCGTCCGGAGCCTGTGCTCCGCGACGGGAGAGACCACAACAGTGAGAGGCCCGCGTACCGCCAAAAAACAATACAAAACGTTTTACCTCGTTCACTTGAGCTCGAAGCTGGTGACTCCCAATCAAGTGAGGCAGTCGGTTGGCAATTTCCATCCAAGGTCTATAGTGATCAGGGAGTTCTTTCTGCATTGAAAAAATAAAAATGTCTCAGTATTTTAGAGCTCTCTGGGAAGCAGCTTTGTGTAGTAGCTGTTTTCAGATTTCAGTCTTAAGGCAGAATTCAGGTCAATTCCATTCAACAAACATTGAGAATTCACTATCTGCTGTACCCTATGCTAGGCACTGCAGATACACAGGTGACTAATATACAGTCCTTGTGGTGAGGGAGCATATGGTCTAGTAAGGATAAATAAAATGTAATCAGACATACCCAATGCAGTATAATATGTTCAATTAAGGATATGTGTAAGTTTAACAACCAGCTGAAGAGGAAGTAGTTAATTCCATAAACTGTGCTAGGGAATAACGGGAAATGTTCATAGAAATATGATAGTTGGGGCCAGTAGTAGGGTCTGAAAGTGACTTTTCTAGTTGGAACTTTTAAGATGGGAAGCCAGTGAAACAGAGGAGATAGTGGGTAAATAGAGATAACTGTGCTTCTTGGGATTACAGATGATTCAGTGTCACTAGAATATAAAGTTCAAGAGAAAGGATGATGGAAGATCTGACCAGAAAATCAGATCAAATATGCTTTTTATTGACTACATAAGAACTTTATTTTTTATGTATGTTGGTGACATGATTCAATCTGAATTTTAGGAAGATAACTTTGCTTTGGGATTTTAAGGTATAAAGTCAGATTAGGAAACCTTTGAAATATTGTCTGAAAATTAAGCTTAGGCAATGGCAGTGAATTTGGAAAGGAGAAGGTATGTATTCAAAAATATTTGGAAAATAAAATTGAAATAATTAAATTTAGAGGCAGGGATGGGGCTAAAGGCGAGGTGATCCCTAGCCCAATAGCACAGTTTATTTGCCCACTCTGGGTCGTTGGTTTAGCCAAGAAGAACACAGGTTGGATTTCAGCAGCCCTGACTCTATCCCAAGAAATGGCAAACTGCAGCAAACTACACTCGTAAATAAGCTTTTATTAGGACACAGCCAAGTTCATTTGTTTCCACATCGTCTACAGTGGCTGTCACTTTACAATGGCAGAGTTGCATAATGGCAACAGAGATCATATGGTCTGCAAAGCTTAAAATATTTACTATTTCACCCTTTACAGGAAAAGTTTGCCAACTCGTGACCTGTCCCCAGGGTCTGGGCCTCCTTTTACAGAGTACAGTCTGCAAGACTGAAATGTTGTGTCTCTGGGTTAAGAAGGAGTTAAGTGAGGATGATTTCCATGTTTCTGAATCAGATGACTGAATGAATTGTTGAGAAGACAGATTGAAACAGAAATGCAGGTGGAAGTCAAGGAGAGGACATGCAATAGTGAATTTGTTTTTACATATGTCCAACTTAAAATATCTGTGGGATGTCAAGATATGGCTATGTACTCGGCATTTGGATATACAGTTGGAAGCTCAGGGGAGAATTAATATTAGAAATATACAATCGGGAGGCGTCATAGTAGTGCAAATTCTGCATTGTGGTAAAAACCACAAGTGGGTACAAGACCATTCGGGAGAAGTTGCCAAGTGGAAGGAGAAGGCTTAGATCAGCGCACTGGGGGGATACTTACAAGGCAGGCAGAGGAACTGAATCCAGCACAAAAAGATATGTATAGAGGCTAAATGAGCCAGAAGAGAATCACCCCATAGAAGTCAAGACATTAGAGGATCTCTCGGAAGCAGGGATTCATCAGATGGCCAAATGCATCATTTAAGTAAGGTTACCCCTTTGGAAGACAAAACTAAAGAGTCACTAATATATCAATATATACGCCAGTCTTTCCACGTATATGGCATAGAAATTCAGGTCAGGGTCATGGAAACAGGGTTCAAATTTTAGTGTGCTGAGGAGGGAAGAAAACAGAGATTGGAAATGTGAATTACTTTTTTGGGAGAGCCATAAGCCATCACAAGGCGACAGTTTGTGTTTGAGAGCTGTTCCCACTTTCGAATGGGAAACTTGAGCGGTTTACAGCCTGCTAGTGTGAGAGGCAGAGATTGAAGAGAAAGGAGAGAGGGAATAATTAAAAGTAAAGGGTCGTGAGGAAGAAGAGGAGGAGAGGAAGAGCCCAAATGCAGCGCCTGGCTGCGAAGAGCTGGAAGGAGAAAGTCTGGAGTTTGAGGGACTCATTTCTTATGAACTCAATTTCTCCGCAAATGGTGAAGATTCAGGTTACATGACTTGGGGAGAGGGGTGGGTGTTCAATTAATTATCGGAGGGAAGGGAAGAGGAAATTAAACATAAAAATGCAAACAACATAATATATTGCAATATAGAATATGTGTATTGTAATACACTATAATGACTTTCAAAACCCAGGGAAGTTTGAAAACTATAAGTTTGGAGTGCTGTAGATCTGTAAGTTACCAATAAGTCACTTGCTGGAGATCCTCTGTCTCTCAGACTCTAAAATAAAACTAGGTGAATCTAACATCCAATACACAATCTTTGAAAATTATAGACTTTATTTAATCCTCTGCTTCCTATCTTTGCCCCTGAATCAATTTAGGACAAATTGGGCACCCTTTACTACCTTTCCCAACAAATCAAATTACACCAAACATCATAATTTAACATTTTTAATATAGATATTGTGCAGGAGGGGGCGATTTTACCCTCTACTCCTCTTGAGTTCTTGTGTCAGGAGTCAATAAAATTGACACAAAACAGATTAACAGGAGAAAAAGAAAGAAATTTTAGTTTGTGCGTACAGAGGTCTCATAGAAATGGGACCTAAGAAGTGGCCAAAGGAGGCTTTTATACTTTGTAGACAAAGAGACAATAAATCTGTAAGGAATGGACAAGACAAGACAAAGAAACTTAGGCTTCAGGTGCTTATCTAAACAGAGTTTGGTCTTGGGGTCGTCAATTAAAGAAGTAACAGGGTTTTATTTATTCAGGCCTCTCACCTTGAATTCCCTACCTCTGGTGGTAAGGGTGTCCTATCTCCAGATGCGTGGAGGGTACCTTTCATAGGAAAGATTTATTTCCTGCTTTTAGGGAGACAGAGAAGAGGGTCAAATTTCCTCTTAAATTGACTGTTTCTTAAGTAACTTTCACCCAAAATAATCAATATGCATTGAGGCATATTCGTGGGTGACTTGCCCCAGGCACCAACAATACAGATATTCACAAAGAGGAAATCACACTGTTCTCCTCATGTATTCCAAATCCAGTACCTCAGCTTCTGAGAGGTAGAGTCCACTATGCTCCCCTACTCTTCTCCCAGAGAGAACATTTATAAGCATAATGGTATAATTTTCCCTAGCAGTGCTCAGCGGTAGTGCAGAATTGAAGAAAGCCGCTAATTGACCCGAGTTTGGGGATTTACAGAGCGGTGGCCCAGCTGAGAATGCTCGCACACATAAAGGCAGAGAGATTTATGGTAAACTGACTCTGAACTGGCAGCTTGTTTTTCTTCTCGTCTATATGATGCATATGTTTGATGAACAAAAACTGAATGCATCTACAGAGACAAAGGAATATAATATTTATAAAAGAAAATCACAGAAGCAGACTCATAGTATTCAGAACCCCTTTTAAAGTGGATTTGAAGAAAAGCTGTAACTAAATCTGTCCTTCCTTCTTTGATGCCTAGAGAGGGGATCGTATTCTGAGAATTAAATTAGAGCATCCTGGAGAATTCCCTGGCAATCTAGTGGTTATGACTTGGCACTTTCACTGTGGTGGCCCAGGTTCCATCCCTGTTTGGGGAACTACGGTCCTGCAAGCCATGATGAATAGCCAAAAAAAAAAAAAAAAAAAAAAATTAAAGCATCCTGGATTTCTGCTTCCTGGCTTGCATGGGAATCCTTAAACACTACATTTTCCCTCAATCTAAGCAGCACTCTATTCTTGAATATCTCTTTTTCTTTCCCCTTAGATTCCTAGAGGCTTCTTTTCCTTCCTTCTTTTCTTCATCCTCTCCCTTCTTTAAAGAGTTCTAGTCTTTGGACTCTGGTATCACTCCACAAATGTAAGAAAACCATGAGCTTTGAGAACCTCTGGGTTCTCCGAGTGTGGATCCCATCCAGCACCATCAGCATGATGTGGAAACTTCTTAGACATGCAAATTCTCGGGCTCTACCCCAGACGTACTGAACCGGAAACCAGCTGCCTGTGCTTTAGCAAGCCCTGTAGGTGAAGCTGCAAAGTTTGAAAGTTTGGTGTACCCCAAAGTTTGAAAACCACTGATGTGGGGACCTCAAAGGAAAGGGAGAAAGGATTTTAAAGCTAGTTCATAATCCATTAAAAATGTATTCACCCTAAGTGTCCATCGACAGATGAATGGGTAAAGAAGATGTGGCACATATATACAATGGAATATTACGCAGCCATAAAAAGAAATGAAATTGAGTTATTTGTAGTGAGGTGGATGGACCTAGAGTCTGTCATACTGAGTGAAGTAAGTCAGAAAGAGAAAAACAAATACCATATGCTAACACACATATATGGAATCTAAAAAAAAATGGTTCTGATGAACCTAGGGGCAGGACAGGAATAAAGATGCAGAGGTAGAGAATGGACTTGAGGACACGGGGAGGGGGAAGGGTAAGCTGGAACAAAGTGAGAGAGTGGCATGGACATATATACACTACCAAGTGTAAAATAGATAGCTAGTGGGAAGCAGCTGCATAGCACAGGGAGATCAGCTCAGTGTTTTGTGACCACCTAGAGGGGTGGGATAGGAAGGGTGGGAGGGAGACACAAGAAGGAGGGGATATGGGGATATATGTATATGTATAGCTGATTCACTTTGTTATACAGCAGAAACTAACACAATATTGTAAAGCAATTATACTCCAATAAAGATGTTAAAAAATAAAATGTACTCACCCTTTCAATGGGATTTTCCTCTAGAGACTGAATAAAATATTGAATTATGTTACTTACTTTTTGATTGCCAGATCTTGTTTTAAGTTACAGTATGGGGGGACAGGATCAGCTGATGAGTTTTTCACTAAATAGCACCCCTTTTGGTATTAGTTAATACTTATCTATCACATCTATTTCAAAACCTATATACAATTTCAATATTCTATTAACGAATATTGGTAATTGCTTACAATTTTTCACTATCATTAACAAGTTTGAAAGAGTCATCCTTATACATGTGTTTTTAGATGTTTTCTCATTATTAGGACAAATTTATAAATGTGGATTTACTGGATTAAAGATTTTGCACATAGAAAGGTTGAGAGCTACTTCTTGGTTTTCTTACAGAAAAGTTACATGAATTTATAATCACATTTATAGTATGTAATATATAATGGGAGTGCCGGTTTATTTATGATTCTAACAACAGAGCATCACCAAACTTTTTTGTTATTTTTAAAGATATAATATGTATTATCTGCACTAAAATTCTATAATTATTTCAATATTTAATAACAATAAAATAACCACCCAAAAATACACCTTTCACAGAAATGATTAAAATAATGCCATCAATATTTATGGCAAGACAGTCAAAAAGCACAAAATTTATAAAGTGGAAAGTAAAATTATTCTTATTCTCATCTAGCGATGATGACCCTTGGAAGTTTGAGTGGTTTTCCAGAAATTTTGTATGCTATCATTTTATTGTTTAAATTTACATTTCTGTGATTATTAATGAGTTTGAATATCTTGTCATGCTTTGGTCATTGCATTTTGTGTGCGGGTGTGCAATGCCATTCATACCAGGGTAGTCAAATGAACCAACATTTTCATTTATGCCATTGGGTTTTCGATGATGCTTAGAAATTTCTTCCCATCCCAATATCGTTTCTTTTAGAGAATTTCTAGTTTAATTGTTGGTGCTTACATCTTTCATCTATCTACACTTGTGTTGTGAGTTAGGATAGATTATCTCATTATTTCCATTTCAAAATAGAGGAAGTTCAAGCCAGAGAAGTTTTATAACTTTCCCGAGTTTACACATCTGGTCAGTGGTCAGGTCAAACCTCTTCTGACTCAGAGTTCAGTGTACTTTCCAGTACCTCCTGAGAGTAAACACATGGAGAACGGTGACTGCGGAGGTGGTTAGTACAAAGGGACAAGAAATCGAAAGAAACTTTACATGTTTTTCTTCCCCTCATTCCAATAATCAGAAGACCCAGAAGTGGGATGGACACAAATAATAAAATCTATGACCTTCTTTTCTATTTTTTCAGTTTCCTATTTTATGGTATTCTTTTTCTGCACTTTTATATCTGTCAAAGTACAATTTTCAAAAAGTTAAAAAAATGACTCATGCAAATATGGAACGTGTGTCCAAAATATATTTAGTTTATTAATGAGGAACTCAGCAGGATGGTCCAGTTGATTCAAAAGCACTTGATAAACTGAAGTGTTTAGAGTTTTGATAAAAAGAATGTTAAAATTAAATTGCTAAGGTAAAGACACAGTAATTGGTTAATGTCCTCTATGGCAGAACAATCATAAGCTTTAGGGTTTTATTTTCTACTCAGCGGAAATCACTGGCAGCTCTTTTGAACAAAAATCTGCAAGCTAATGTGCAACTTCGGAGATTCGGTCCTAATCAATAGGAAGCAGCATGTCAAGAAAGGAGCATCCCTTAGGTAGTTAAGTAACCTTAAGGTGAGACTGCTTAGTTAGACAGGGCTCTGGATGGTACTAAATAAAACTCAGCCCTCCTTTTGCTCTGTTTTGGATAATTCTTCTCAACGCATTTATAATCTAGAAAAGAACAGACTTTTAAAAAAATAATGTATTTTATAGAAACAATAAACTGTATTAGCACTGATTAAGTTAATGAAACCAGCTTCTGGTTAAGAAAATAGCACAGAAAGTTTAAAAAATGAAAGTTTAAGTGAAGTTAAAGCGGGCGAACGTCAACAAAGGAAGTTGGGTGACAATATTATGATCATAAAAATTAGAATGTAAACTATGGGACAGAGTAGAATGTGAAGGAGAGGGTTTTAAGTGAAATAAAAGACAAGTTTCAATGGAAAGAGGCTGGTGTGTCATTGCTGCCAACTAAAGAGGAGAAAGATATTAGATGACTTTGAAGGGGTGGGTAAGCAGCATGAGAGGGCCTTGGAGGCGACACTAAAACATAGGATTTTGTTCCAAAGAGCGGAGTGATGTGATTTGATTTTTGTTTTAAAGGGTCGCTCTGACTGCCATGCGGAGACTGTACTATGGCAAGAGGGGAAATAAGAAGACGGGTTACAAGGCAATAGTCCAGGGAGAAATAGTGATGGATGGGACTAGGGTGGAAAAGAGAAAGGTGGGCAGCTAAAAGACAGTTTTCAGAGACAGAGCTGAACTCCTTAATTATCACATGAGTCATTTGAGAATAATGAAGATCACTGTGAGACTCAAATGGGAAATGTGCAGTTAACACAAGGCCTAGTACAAAGTGAGCACCTATTAAATAATAATTACTACTCTTATTATAAGAAGGTTACCATAGGAAATAAGAAAAACTCCATTCTTAATGAAATATAGGAGAATGCTATCAATAAATTTTGCTAATACTTTGAAAATCTGCATTAAAACCACTGCTTCTCTCAAGTGCTTTGAATTACTACAGGAGATTATATATGACTTTATTTTTCCTCAATCGTTGCTTGGCCGCTATACAGAACAAGGTTCCCGGCATCCCGATTCCTTTTCTTCTGCTCCATGGCACCCTTACAATTTGTTTTTGTTTTTCCCTTTCCTTTGTTTTTGTAGTTAAACTACTTCCAAGCTCTTCTCACTGTTTCTCATAGTTACGACACCTTTCTTTCCACAAACAACCTCCTACGTGTAGCCCCTCAGCCCTCACCTGGACCTTCACTGTCCTTTACGTATTCTGTCATTTTCAAGTACCAAGCTAGTTAAGCTAGAGGTTCTGAATTAACTCCTGGCTGGGGTTCTGGCATCAGTAATTTTTAAGCTTCCCAGCCAATTTTGATATGCAGTTCAGGAACCATTGCTGGAACCCACCCTGCACTTAACCTTCTGCTAGGAATATATTCACACACCAGGGCATTGTTGCTTACCAGACACATGAAATCCAAATTCCTGAGCCTAACGTTTGAGTTCCCTTGGTCTCACTCCAATCTAATCTCGTGCTATAAACTCTCTTGGTTCCTCCCTTCCTGCCAAGCAAATTTCCTCACATTCTTTATGTCTGAAGAAAAATTACTCCTCACCCACGCACCAACCCAAACACACGTACACAACAGACACACGATCTGGCAATGGATTTCTGTGGCTTCCTTATGGACATAGGTCTGAAAGGTATACATTTTCCTCACTGAAACATTAGACCCTGGAGGTGTTTGAGAGTTTATAGAAACAGTGGGATGGAGTACTTGAAACCAAGTCAGACCCTTCCCCCAAAGCCAGAATGATTGCTTATTCATTAGTTTGACTGTGTTTTCTTTTCTTTTTTGTTATTATTAAAAATCAGAACCGTTTCCGATATTTGTTCGTTTTAGTCATAAAAATGCTATTAGAAATAGCATACAGATTGGTCCAATATCCATAAAATCATTGAAATATAACAAAATATTTACTACCTGTGGTACATGATGACACTCACATGCTTTAAGTATTTATGGTAAACAGCCAAGCTTGCTGAAAGAGTATGTTTGGGCTCATTGACATGAAGGGATAGCCAGCCCATCACTTACCTAAAGGCAAACAAATCCTACTCATGCCCTTAGCAAAGTCAGCAGCTCCTATTTCACAATTTGTGATCTATTGCGACACCACTGTTCTCCGATGACGGGTGATAGATTCCCTCCTGATCAGTTGAATAAACTGAGGCAGATTCTGGTGTAAACTCTCTTCCCTTTCCTCTTCCCAGAAAGGGAGATGTTTAAAATTCTTCCACAAGTGAGAGAAAATTAAAACTGAAACAAAGAATCGCATTCTTTAGAACCCTTGACACATGACTGCGAGCGTAGGCCCAGTTTGCCAGGAAATTCTGAGCTCCAGAATGGAAATTTCTTCTTAGGAGTATCCATCAACCAAACTGCAGGGCAGATAGAGTCCTGTGTTTCCTCAGAAAGTCACAAACACTTGATGTTCCTCTTGTTTCCCGTCTGGTTTTCTTATTTATAAGAAAGGAAACAGCAAAGAGAGGAACACAATCGTGGTGGCCCTACCCAATGTTTACATACTTTTAAATATTATTTTTCTCAGCTCAGTGTATATACTTAATCCCAGTAAGAGAGCGTTGGCCTGTTGACAGACTCTTCCTTGTGAACTAGGGATGATAGAAATATTCCTGAATCAAGTTATACACACAGAATGGAATTTTGAATAAGCACTGGACTGAGGGTTGTGCAAACTAGCTTCTATCCTTCCACTGGATTTATGGAAGTGCTTTCATATAGCAATCCAGTGGCGGGGGGGGGGCACTACATCTCTCCAAGTACATGTGAAAACTGAGGGTCAGGCAATGCTGGTGGTTCATTCTAGGTCACGAGAGTTAGTAAGTGAAACTTAGGGTGACTAAATAATTCTGTTTTGCCCAGGACTTTCCTGGTTTACCATGGAAAGTCCTGCATCTTGGAATCCCCTTCGGCCTGTAGCAAATGGACGTTCTTGATCACCCTAATGGCAGGGTCAGAGAACACAGTCCAGTGTTCTGGGCCACAACCCTCCTCTGCATAACACCCTAGAGTCATTACTTTTAATGCTCAAGTTACTTGCAGATCTGTGACTTGGTCTCACAGCTAACAGCTCTACAGAGGGCTTTGGGGATCAGCAGATAGATCCTATCTTCATTTTAATTCTTCTATTCACACTCAGAAGAAGGTATTCCATAAAAGCTCCTTAAATGCCAGATCATTGATCACAGTTAAACCCCCTATTAGACCCCTAGAAGGAAAAACTGGATCTAATAAATTTGGCAGTGATTGTAACTTTGGATCCCTAGATTCTTAGCTGAGTAGGCTTGGCCCTTATTTAGAATGTAGTAGAAAAAAGATGTCAAGGGTCCTGAGTACTACTTCTGCTTTTTCCAGTAATATAACTTTGGGCAAGAACCCCTGGCCTTCAGCTATGGTTTCTAAGGACTCTTGCAGTTTTGACATTTTAGACCTGACCATTAAAGTGTTGAAAAGGAATTGCATTACAGGTTGAGCCTTAAGAGCAATTAAGAAAGAGGTACTGGGGCTTCCCTGGTGGCGCAATGGTTAAGAATCCGCCTGCCAACACGGGGGACACGGGTTCGAGCCCTGGTCCAGGAAGATCCCACATGTCATGGAGCAACAAAGCCCATGCACCACAACTACTGAGCCTGTGCGCCACAACTACTGAAGCCCACGCACCTAGAGCCTGTGCTCCGCAACAAGAGAAGCCACCGCAATGAGAAGCCTGCGCACCGCAACGAAGACCCAACACAGCCAAAAATAAATAAATAAATATTTTAAAAAAGAAAGAAATAGGTACTGTTTGTCCTCAAATGTTCTTTCCTCTTCTCAGCACTTTCTGTGAATATCTAATCCCTCCTACGAACCTCGAACACAGCCAGGGTCCCTTGTGATCTCTTTTCTCTCCCACTAGCAAGTCAAGATAAACTGATTTACTCATATAATTGATCTTTATCTAAATTCTCTCTCTTTCTCTCTCTCTCGTTTTTTTCTTTTTTTTTTTTTTTTTGATAACTGCACATTGGCTCATGAATTTGCTGGAATAATTGACAATCCATTAAAAAAAACCCTGACATTAAAACATTCCATTTGCTCTATCCCCTGCTGTAGCGGTCTCTTCTCCTTTGTTGGTAATCACACTGTGCCTTATTTGAATTATCTGTCCCAAATCAATGGTTTGGCATTTATATTGCATCTTTCTTAATGACAACATCAATTAAACAAACAAACACCCAAGTCAGCATCTCAAGAAATCTATACTGACCTGCTTTAAGACCCTATCCTTACCAGAGGATTTGGAAGAAGAAAGCCATAATCTTCAGAAATATGAAATCTTCCTAAAGTCAAAGATGGTGCTGTCTTCAAATTCTGACTTTGAGGCTCCATAATTTTGTTTGAAGTATCTGCGCAGAGGCTGCTGCCAAAGAGACAACTGCTCCAAATACATCAAAGACCCGGGGTAAGGGAGCTTCAAAACAGCATCTCTTCCTCGCAGTAAGCTGTACAGTTGTCTCGGGAACAGGGGAGAACCTTGCTCTCAGGTTGAATTCCACACTGCCATAGACTTCCTCTGACATAAGGCTGAGTAAATTTTTAAAGACTGCTGATTAAAACAAACAGGCAAAGAAAATCACCTCGGGAGGGGGGGAAACTCCTTTCTTTTCATATATGTGAATATAAGAAGATTGATTTTAAACCCAGAGACAAATCTGTTCTATTTTAGGAAATGGGAAATGAATAAGCGGTTTGGCTGTCGATGATCCCAAACACCCCGACGGGAACCTGGTCCATGATAAACTTTGACAACTGCGTCTTTATTTCAAAGGTGTAAACTATTTAAACTAGAAGTTAGTTACATTCAGATATTTCGGTGGATGGGCCATGGGTAGAGTGGGAATGAGGACTCTGAACGCACATCAGACCCTCAGAAGTGTTCTGCACGTATTTGAACAGTGTATTGTAAAGATTATTATTGCTTTGATTTACCTTAAGAAATATTATTGTTTTTGAAACCTTCCATGACATTAAAGGAGAATATATACTTTTGTGAAGTTTAACAAATGAGGTATAGCAGATACTAATGAATTTGAGAAAAGCCTAACAGATCATTTGATTTAACCTTCTACTTTTATTAAACATCTTTTGAGAACCGACCACTGAGATGGAAGACTTTACCTATGAACCAGGTACAGATTAGTACACTGAGGCATACGCATGTGAATAATCCTGTCCACTGTCACTCCACTAATTACGTACTAGAGCTGAGGTAGCTTGATCTCCAAGCCATTCCTTTGTTCACTCGATCAGGCTGCCAGGCTGTCTGTCAAAGGCGCCATCGTGGTTTGAATTCACATCAGTATGGAGCTCATCGATGAGTTCCAGGCCATAAATCCGCACCGTGAAAATTCCAAAGCCTCTACCTTTTGCCCAGTTGGACCCTGAACTTAGGTCGTCAGGTTGTCATCAAATTTATTTGGAAGCTGATTTGTCTATACACATCTTCTCCTCCCTCCCTTTCTCTAAGATAAGTATAAAAGCTAAAGCAGGAAGTGCTCTGATAACTCCTGTAATTGTTCCCATGGAGCGTTCAACTTGAAGGTAGGATGTCAAAAGTAACCTAATTGATTTATGGTTCATTAGATCCTAAGAGCCATCCTCAATTAACCACTTCCTCTTAGCCCAGTACCCAACCAGTTTTGAAGATTCGTTTCTTATGCCTCCTAAAGGCAGTTTGTCAAACTTAATTTGTTGAATCATCTTCTTGTTTTTTCCTTCAATCTCAGGTGAAAAGAAGGCACAGGTATCTTTGTTTATGCTAGTCCTGTTATTTTTCATCCATTCCCTATGCAGCCTCTTAAGGATTTACTGTAACATTATAAGAGTGTGGCATCAGAATACCAAAACTAAAAAGAGCATGACGGAATAAGCGACCTAGTCCAATGCTCTCAGCAAATATGAAAAACCTGAGGCTTATTGGAGTGAAATGACTTACCAAATGTCACCCTGGGTATTACCATCAGAATTGGACTAGAATTTGGACTTCTCAGCCCAGAACTTTCCACTCAGCCCACTCAGCTTGGCCTACCCGAGTGTGAATTTCTACTCCGTCTCCTATTAGCTATGTGGCTTTTTAAACAAGTGGCTTAAAATTCTAAGCTTCTGTTTCCACATCTACAGGAAATAGTAATGTTTATCCCAGTGAATAAATGAGGAACATTAAGTAAAGCACTTATCAAATGGGTAACAGTAAATACTGTTTTTCTCATGTTCTTTTCCCCTCATTCTGGAAGTACATTTTTAATATCTTATTTTTTCTGATATCCTTCCCTATCATTCTGAATATATCTTTTCTGTTTCAGTAGCTGACTCCTTTCCCTACTTCAGACCTAAATGTATAGATATTTGCAGCATTATTATAACCATTTCCCCACCTCAGTATTCTTATGTATTTCCACCTGATCTTAACCATCAGTTCTATGCTCAGGTATCCAAGCCTGCATATTCAGCCTTGACTTTCTTACTTCCAAGGTCTAGGTCCATGGAACTTGTGGGTCAGTGAACATCTCAGATTCTGCCACAAAATCATTAAGAACTCCTCCCTGTAAATTAAATAAAGTTCAAATTTCCTTGCCCTGACATTCAAGGATGTCCATCTCCTGACCTCTAAACACCCTCTAGCTGTGCAAAATTCTTCTATCACCTGAACCTGTTTTACATCGTGTTTCAAGTTCTACCTAGTTGACTGTTACTAACACTCAAACATTGTATTTATCTAATCTTTTCTTTTTTTATATAAATTTATTGATTGATTTTTGACTGTGTTGGGTCTTTGTTGCGCGCGGGCTTTTCTCTAGTTGTGGCGGAGCGGGGCCTGCTCTTCGTTGCGGTGTGCGGGCTTCTCATTGCGGTGGCTTCTCTTGCTGCGGAACACGGGCTCTAGGAGCACAGGCTTCAGTAGTTGTGGCACGCGGGCTCGGTAGTTGTGGTGCATGGGCTTAGTTGCTCCGTAGGATGTGGGATCTCCCTGGACCAGGGCTCAAACTCATGTCCCCTGCATTGGCAGGCAGATTCTTAACCACTGCGCCACCAGGGAAGCCCCTCTAATCTTTTCTATTAGATTGTAAGTTCCTTGACGAACCCATATTTAACACAACTTTGTATTTTCCTTTATCAGCAAGTTCAGTGTCTGAAGTTCAATAAATGTTGGTTAAATGAATGATGTCTCTCAACATCTCATTTTTAGATTTGGTGTCTTGATGCCAGGCAGAAGTTTGTGCTGTTCTCTGTTACACCATTGTAACCCTAGTCCCAGAGACATATTCTGAAGTAGGGAACACAGTGGCCTCATGAAGCTTTGCTTGGCATCTTTCTTATTTACCAAGAGGAAGTTGGTTAAACATAATTGTGCCCAAGAACTCCCTCTCCTAATAGTAAGGTTGGTCATTTCAGAGTCCTGGGTTCTATAATCAGCTTTCCCATGAATTATTGTAGTTTCAGTACACAACGAAGGTTCCCCATCTCTTAAACAGGGCATTAAGGCCTTTTGGAAATGTACCAAGAAATGTTCAAAAAAGAAAGAAAAACATTCACAATGGAAAATTTTCTGTGTGTGATTTCAGATATACTCAGTTTTAGTTTCAAATTGATAAAGTCCCAAATCTGAATTGTCAAAAGCAATCAGCCCAGACAGCACTGGTACACTGAGGTTAATCTGGTACAGCTCATTAATTACACCTTTGTTCATAAATTCAATGGGAATTTCTAGTCCTTTCTAATTGTTCAAGCATCTGGCATTTTGCTTTTTTTTTTTAAACTCTCTTCTCTTTTTGACCTTTCCTATGACACGTATTCCTTCTGGTTGCACTATACTTAAAACTAATAAGATAGAACTGATACTTAACACTCACTGATTTTTTTTCCTCTGTGCCAAGTCCTATGGTAAGCATCTCCCATGGAGCACCTTACTTAATGTTCACAACAGCCCTGTGAGTTAGGTGCTATTATTATCCCCATCATTCAACTGAGGAAACCGCAGCTTGGGAAAGTTAAGTAAGAGCCCAAGGTCATACTTTTTGTAAGTGGTAGAGTCAGGGCTGGAGCCATTTGACTTGAAAGTCATCACTTTTAACCACTAGAGGCATGGCTTCCCTTCTCTGGTTTTTCTCTCTCATTGTTCTGGTTACAGTTTACCATTGGTGCCCTCCCTAGTTCAGGTCCTGACTTCCCTCTCGCTGGGTGATTGCCTCTGTTCAAAGACTTTAGCCATCATCTCTAGGCTAAGGACTCCCAACATTTTGTTTGTAGTTGGGTCTCTCCTACCATCTACTAGACATCTTTACTCAACTGCTCTGTAGACGCTTCATAAGAAATACCTTAACACATCAGTCATAGACTAGACACCTTCCATTAAGACCAGGGCAAATGCTTACAAAACCTCCAGCAACTAGTTCAAGCTCTTGAACAGAGAGCCCACTGCCAAGCAACAAATCCAAGGCTTACTTATTACTTATTCTCTGATAATAAGAACCAAGCTCATCTCCCCCATCGATGCCGTGTCTTGGTGAATGGTATCTTTCGGAACTGGCAATATAATTTGTGGGGCGCAGAGAAGAATAAAAATGTAAGGACCCTTGTTCAAACTTATTCAGAATTTCAAGACAGTGACAGTAGAGTATGAAGCCAAGTGTGGGCCCTCCTGCATGCAAGACCCTACCTGACAGCATGGGCTGGTCCTAGTAACTCTGTTGACGTAGCTGATCGTTAGAGACCTAAAAGTCATCCCTTATCACATCCAACAGAACACCAGTCCTGCCACTCCTACTGCCATGGTAGTTCTTATGTTTCCATGATCTCCAATGCCACTGCCATTGTTTTCAATTCCTCACCATTTACTGTTGGAAGAGTATATATTCCAATCCTTAACTGATCTCTTTGCCTCAAATCTAAGCCCATGATACTTTCCCATCGTTGCAGGCTTGGATTCCTTTTACAACCTCCAAACTCATCCCCCTGCCTTCATTATCACTCCCCATTTTATCCCACCCCTACTATTTTTCCCCCAATACTACCAGTCATTTAAATGCATATTTCTTTACAATGGGCAATGCTTCATTTAAATATGATTCAAATAGACGAATATAATAAAGTCATTTCTCTGCTTAAAAACATTCCCTCTGTTTTCAGGATAAATTGAAACTCCTTTATCGCATGGCCCTTTTTATTCTTTAATGCTTCAGCCGTATTGAGCTCTGTGTCTTCCTCAATAGACCTTGTTGAGCTGCTAGCCTTTGAACACCCTTCTTCCTCTTCCTGGAATTTTCTAGCCTTTGGTTTGCATATTGTACAGTAATCACCCTTTAAAACTCATCTCATGTATTGCCTCAACTAGGAAAATCTATTCTTACCACGTATTTTTTTCAGTACCCTCCCCTTCCCTGCTTTGTCCATGGAAAGCCCCACCCCCTCTGCTGCCCTCTAGTCTGGGTTGGGGACTCTATACTGCTAAACTGTCTGCTTATGTTTATATAGCCCTTATTTCATTGTGCTGAAACAATCCATTTGTCCATTTCTCCACTAGTGGGCTCCTTGAAGGTAGGGTTGGTGCCCTTAATCTTTTCTACTATCTAGCTCAGGAGGTAGCATCCTAGGTTTGCTTATTAAATGGTTATTGAACAAATGAGTCATTAGAGCAGAGATTCTGGTGCTTACAGGGTTAGGTCTAACCCGGTTAATGAAACAATACTTGAGTCAATGCAGTATTCATCTACAAATGATCCTTGAACAACATGGGTTTGGACTGCATGGGTCCACTTACACGTGGATTCTTTTCCATATTGAATACTGCAGTGCTACAGTGTTCCGCAGTTAGGGTCAGGATTAGGGTTAGGGTCAGGGTTGAATCCCAGGATGCGAATTTCAGATACTGAGGAACTACATGTACAGAGGCCTGAACAAAAGTTATATGCGGATTTTTCACTGTGGGGAAGGTTGGTGTCTCTAACCCCCAAGTTGTTCAAGGGTCAAATGTATTTCTTCTCTTAACGGATGATATTTTAAGTACACTGCTAAGTGCTGTAATGTAAAAATGAGAAAGCCATGGATCTTTTCTACAGGGAACTGACAAATTAGCAGGTGAAATAAGACACACACACACAGCCATGATCACTACATAAGAGAAAAGCGACATGTACTAAAAGAGAATAAAAAATCTGTGGGAACAGAGACAGAGTTGAGAGAGAATTCCCTACGTTCAGATGGTTTGGGTAATGGCCTAAATTAGTGTGTCTCTAATAGATATGGGTGGGTAGTGGTTGTTTTGGCATGATCATTGGAGATCTTCCCAGGGTCCATGAGGCTTTGACTATCCTTGGAGAATTAGGCAGCCTGTTGTGTGTACTCTTCAAACGACACTCTCTTCAAAGGACAAGTTTTCCTGGTGTTGCCCTTTACTCATTCACCACGCCTCCACCACGTTAGAAAACCACCAGCAAAAAATAAGAAACATAATTCCTGTTCTGACTTACCGACAGTGTTATAGACAGGGAAAAAAATGCCATTGAGGGAAAATGCGTGTAAACTTTTAAAAATTATAGATATATAAAATAATTGTTACATGAAAATCATTGTCTTTATGATCTGGAAGAAATAGAAGAGCTATTCTACTTTTGAATGCGTGTTGTTTAAAATTTCCATAGATTAACGTAGCCTATCAATTGATTTTTTTGGTGGATGAATTTGCAGGTCACATACAGGATTGAATCATAGCTGGAAAGCATCTTAATCTATTTATCTCTGATTATTTTTAGATGTGTGAAAACAGACGAGAGAGGTAAGTGAATTATTGAAGGCCACAGAGCAGTTTTCTTTTTAACAGACTTTATTTTTTTAGATCAGTTTTAGCCCACAGCAAAATTGAACAGAAAATACAGAGTCCCCATGTATCTTCTACCCAACACACGCACAGCTCTGCACACCAGAATGGTACCCTTGTTACAACTGATAAACCTACATTGACACATTATGAGAATCCAAAGTTCACAATTTACATTAAGGTTCACTGCTGGTGGTGTACATTCTGTGGGTTTTGGGAAATGTATGGCATGTGTCCACCATTATACTATCATACAGAATAGTTTCACTGCCCTAAACATGCTCTGTGCTTCTCCTGTTCATCACTCCCTCTGCCCTAACCCCTGGCAATCACTGATCCTTTTACTGCTTCCATGGTTTTATCTTTTTCCAGAATGTCACATAGTTGGAATCACACAGTCTGTAGCCTTTTCAGAGTGACACCTTTCACTTAATAACATGCATGTCATGTTTCTGCAGGTCTTTTCCTGGCTTGATCACTCATTTCTTTTTAGCCCTGAATAATATTCTACTGGAAGGATGGGTACCTTGGATTATTTCATGCTTCCAAGTTTTGGCAATTATGAATCAAGCTGCTATAAACACCCACGTGGAGGGTTTTTTTTTTTATGGACATTAGTTTTATTTTCCTCTCCTCAAGTTATGAATGTTAATGCTATTTCTGATATAATGGGAAGTGACATTACCACGTGTGGTAGCAATATAAGCACTTTCTTGGATTAATCTTCCTTCAACAGGGAATTCACAGTTGTATCTCTTACAGTCTTTAGAAACCCCATGAAATCGGTGCCTCCAGTTCCTTTATTTTTTGGTTCTGAAGGCTCTTCCGAGGTTGGTTTTCTCTTGGATGGCTGGCTTGCAGGAATCACAATGTACTTAGCTACTACTTGCAAGTGGTAGTTTCTCAGAGAGACCATGGCTTGCACACATTCATTATAAATTTCCTGCAGGGTAGCATCACCTTTTGAAAGGACAAACTTACGGACCGAGGGGCCTGACTCTAACGAGCGAAGAAAGTTCTGGTGAGCTGATGGCATATATGTTCTCATTTCCTGGAGGAATTTAGCAGCAGAGTCTGAAGGAACTAAAGACAAAAATGGATTAGTAAGGAGGCCAAAGCATTCTCCGATCCAGGGAAGAAGGGCAGAGTGAGGTCGGAGCGGGCGGCCATGAATTTACAACCATCTTGTTAGCATCCTACTAGTCTCGCTACTAGTAAAGGTAATTATTGTAAAATATACTTAATTCTGAAAACCACATGAACTAAACTCTTAATATTTTTGTTTTGCTTCCTTTCTCACCTTCCTACTGGATTTGATCCTTCTAAGAAGGACAGAGTATATGTACTATACCTGACAGATCATGTTGCTGAATCCAAGAGAATATAAGGGATCTTTTTTTTTTTTTTTCAGTACGCGGGCCTCTCACTGTTGTGGCCTCTCCCGTTGCGGAGCACAGGCTCCGGACGCACAGGCTCAGCGGCCATGGCTCACGGACCCAGCCGCTCCGCGGCATGTGGGATCTTCCCGGACCGGGGCACGAACCCGTGTCCCCTGCATCGGCAGGCGGACTCTTAACCACTGAGCCACCAGGGAAGCCCAAGGGATCATTTTTAAATAAGTGAATGAGCTCAGGAAAAAGCGTATTATCGTGCAGCCCAAAGCTTTCCCCTTTGACTATTCAATAGAAGTTTAGGAAGACAAAGAAAAGTAGAAAGAAGTTCTTCCTGGAGCTTCTTCCTCTGCCCCCTTAATCCTCTAGAAGGAATATAATGAGTGTGGCTCATCTTTAAACTTTGGTGCAGGCATTGCCCCGGGACCCCCAAGGCAGTAGGACGGTGGAACTAGACAGTGCCAAGCCCCTCCACTCCCCAGTTTCAACTCATGGTCTTATCTCATCTGCAGGAGACTTTCTTTTTCTGAATCTGGTCTTACATTTTCAGAACATGTGATATTGGTTTCACCACAGTCAATCAGACCTCATAGACATGTTCAAAGGTCAAGATCAAGACAGTGTTGAACTTGGTCTAAGTTCCGGCTTCACCGCTTTCTAGCTCGTTAACAGGGAGCCTGGCTATTATCCTCTTTAAGTTTCTGCTTCTTCATCTGTGAAATGGGATGATTGCAATAAAGTCCCTACTATTCTCCTAAAAGCATCAGATAAGCTCAGATAAGGTGCTGATGGGAAAGTACTTTTTAGATACTATTCTATTAGCATAAGAGATGATGATTATTTGTCATTTGCCACTCACCTCCATCAACAGTATGCTGAATGCCCAGCAGAATATCGAAGCACTGGAAGATGCTGCTTTGGGCTGCACTGCCTCCGGCAAACTTCTTTGGGGTGTCCCAGACACCTTCATACAGCAGACCCTCTGACAGCAAAGGGTTGCCTTTCCACCTAAACCAGGAAGGAAAGAATAATTGTTATTTTATGAATTGCCAAATTTTCATATGTCAAATCTTGCAATAGAGGATGAATGGAAGGTGAAATGAGATAGATTTCATTATACTTCTTCCACATTCTCCCTTCTACTCGTGTTCATGCATGAGAATAATAAATAATACGGTTCTGAGCAAATCTGACATAAGTATTCTATGCATGAAACCTTACGTTTGCACTACCAAAGATTATTCCACTCTCTTTAAAATGACTAGCTTTCCTGTCCATACTCCAGCGTATGCCTGGCCAAGTAATAACCCAGAGAACAGTCTGTTGTTTCTTACAATGTGTATTTTAGGATATAAATGGATTCTTAAACTGGATTGATAGTAGGGACCATCAGTGGAAACGTCGTCTTCTTTACGTTCATTGTCTAAGAGAAAACAGATTCAAGCATAAGGCTACGTACCCAGACAAGTATATGCGAAGAACATTGAAAAATAGATTTGGGTCCACATATTCTGAAAAAAAGATGAGATATGTTTAATTAAGTAGCATCAGATAGATTGGGAAAAATCAAGGTGTTATAAACAAGTGATCATGGATTTCAGCATAGGATATGAGAAAGGCGTTAGGTCGGCCTGTGCAGAGACATTCCCTGAGGACAAGCTCTCCCTCACTTGCCCGTTCTCATCACCTGTGTCCACTGAACGGGGTCTACCTTGGGGCTAACACACAGCTTGTAACAAAGAGCCTGGGCCCGCCACCACTCATCCTCAGGAGACCTATTAAGCTGTCAATATTTACTTAAGGCTACTTCATGTGTTTACTGATACAACAGATAAAATACAACAGATAAATTTACCTGATACAACAGATAAATTATTTACATAAAGAAAGCAACAAGCCTAAACAAAAAGAAAACTGAAAACAAAACCTCCAGGAGCCCTGTGGACAACGGGTGTCCCTCCCCAAAGGTTGCTAATGTCTTTAGTTTGAAGGTCTATCTTCTTGCCAAAGCCCAGTGATACACAGTCACCTGTTTGTTAGGAGCATCCCAGTAGGACACATTTCCTTTCGTAAATCCTTGTTTCTATACTCTTTTGTTTATTGCTGGGTTTTAGCTGTTAATTTGCAATAACTTTTGAGCTCAATGGCTTTTCTATTTTTCTTTTTTTTTTCCTTTTTTAGTTAGCTTGTGAAAAAGCAGAATTCGCAGATGGTTCCTATCAAGCAAAAGCTAAGTTTTTCGGAACTTAAAACATCCTGTACTTTTGGTAAGTTTCTCCACAGTTTTTAGTGAGAGACAAGGATGTTCCTCAGAGGTAAATAGCCCTAGCTTGGAATTCTGGCTTCACTATTTACTACTTATGTAATCTTGAGTCATTTATCTTATCCCTCCAAATTTAGATTCCCTTATATGTAAAATGGACATAATAAAACCTACCATATGGAAAGTATAATGATTTAATGAGATAAAATAAAGCGCAAACACACCCACTATGTGAGAGTTGGTTTTGCTTCTGTTTTCTCTACATCTTAGATAACTAGAAACATTTGACTGTGGCCTGGCATGTTGTAAGGCATACAATACTTGCCATGAATTTGGTGAAACATGTCAAGGGCTTTGTGCAGACAAGAAGCTATATCAAGCAATGCCTTTCGCAAAGTGTCTGGGTCCTCACGTTGTACTGCATTAAATATAATGGGGATCACCTTTAAAAAAAAAAAAAAGAAAACAAACACTTAAGATTTCCTAACACTGAATATTGGCATAGAATAGAATTCTCCTAAATCTTAATCCCCCAATTAAATTTCATATTTCCATTTCTTTCTTGGGCTGAGTACCATCTGATTGTTTGACTAATTTCCATATATTTAATTAAGCTTGGATTTGTCCTTATTCACTTATCACTTAGAGATAAGTTTATATAATTCTATATATTTCTATTTCTGAGGGACGAAACCATTAGATTTATGTCACTGTGTGATAGAGTTCCAATGCCAAGTTTCATTGAGAATACTTCTCTCTTACTGGGGTTTCAAATTTTATTCTAAATATATGACTCCTACATTGTATCTTTTAGGTAATACACAAAACCAAATAAAATATTTATTTCTTCCGGATGATCCCTTGTCTCCAATTCAGTCATCAAATGCTCTATTCAGTCAGGATAAAGTTATTTCATGCACAATATAGTTCAGCTACTAAGTGATTGCTATGCTTATGTGAATCAAGATACACATTTTCCAGGATAGATGGACATACTTTGATTGCAGAAGCAGCTGCTGTTTCCACCACCAGAGAGACCAGGAAGAACCCTTTACCACAGTCCCCACCAGGAAACGAGAATAGGATGTCCATGTTCCTAAGAAAAGTAATCCAGGAAGTCAAGAATTTAGAAAAATATAAAAAAAAAAAAAAACTAAAAACAAAAGAATTTAACAAAAATATTGATATATTTGTTGAATATTTATTAGTTTTCAAGTCTTTTTATTTATCCTACATTTTCAAAATAATCTTGTGAGATAAGTATGGCAGGTTTTACTATATCCATTATGTAGTTAGGAGTAGTAGTGTTAGGTCTATTGTCTAAGGTCATATAATTAACAGTAGATTAAGCTGAGACTTGAAATTCCTTTCTAGAACTTGAAACTAAAAACTTTAAGACTAGTTCTTTCTCTATTATCCCATCAATTTTTCACATACACATGTATTACTGTATATATATATACACACATACATATATATATATATATATATATATATATAAGCTCAATGTTTATAGAGATATCTGTGAGGTATGGTTTTTAAAAGTAGAATTTTGGCTTAAATAAGTGTATTCATATCCATATTTTTATCTGTGAGCCTGATTCAATTTCCCAGTGATTTATCTGCCTAACAAAGGAATTGACTGGGAAATTCAAATAACTGATTACCCCCTATTTTCTTTTCACTGAAGTTTTGCATTGATGCAAACGTGGTCTCAGTATCTGTATATATCTGAGTTTCATGGCAGTTAAATTTATGGTCTCAACCCAGACCACTTGCTGTGTGACCTTGAATAAGATTATTTCATCAGTTTCAGCCTCAGCGTTCTCATCTGTCAAATGGGACTGGTGATATCATTCTCCCATTTGAAAACCTTCCGTAACTTCCCATTTAAGATACTGTTTAAACCCCATATCAGAGCCAAAAGTCCTACATAATATTTTTAAGTTTATTTTTTCATCCGTTTCCTGTACTGTTACTTTCGTCATTCATTATTTATCAGCGACACTAGCCTTCCTTCGGTTCTGAAATGCACCAAGATTTTTGTTACTTCAAAGCCCTCACTCTTGCTGTTTTCTCCACTGTGAACATGCTCAGGCTTTCCTTCTTCTAACTGATGCCTAGTCACTCTTCAGGACTCAGCTTCAATAACTTGTTGTAAGGATTCTTCCCTCATGCCTTTTGTTTGGTTAGAACTCTTAGCACTTTACTTTCTTAATCCTTCTCTTAATCATATAGTAATTTACATAATTTTCATATATCTTCTTTCCTCCACATTAGCCCAGGTTCATCAGGGCAGGCTTATTCCAATGATAATGACTTTTGTTTCCTTAGCTCTTAGCCTCTATTTAGTACACAGGCCAAAAATAGTAAGAATTGGGTCAAAAAGAATAGATTTATATTTCTGGCCTCTGAAGTCATTGAGTCATAGATGCGTAGGTGTATGTGCATTTTGTATATATGCATATTAATTAAATTTATTGACAGATCTTCCTCAACTTATGATGGTGTTACATCTCAATAAACCCATCTTAAGGTGAAAATCTTTTCAGTTGAAAATTCATTTAGTACACCTAACCTACCAAACATCATAGCTTAGCCTAGCCCACCTTAAACGTGCTCAGCACACTTACATTAGCCTACAGTTGGGCAAAGTCATCTAACACAAAGCCTATTTTATAATAAAGTGTGGAATATCTCACTTAATTTACTGAATAATGAAAGCGAAAAACAGAATGGTTGTCTGGGTGCAGAATGGTTGTAACTGTATCAGTTGCTTATCCTGTGATTGCGGGGCTGCTGGGGAGCCGTGAGCATTGCCCAGCATCACAAGAGACTATGTATTGCGTATCTACCTCAGGAAAAGATCAAAAAAGTACGGTTTCTAGTGAATGTGTACTGCTTTTGCACCATATTAAAGTCAAAACAATCTTAAGTCAAACCATCCTTAAGTGGGGTATCATCTGCATATGCAAGTATATATATTAATAGCTATAATATCAAACAGATACAGTCTCATCACAGTCATAGATATTATTAAGGACCAGAACTACTGGCTCTTTCAACAATCATTTGAATTACTTTTTGCCTAAAATCAATTGGTGTTTCAAAAGAACACATTTGGAGGGTATTGATACACCTATGTTTACTTTGAATAACAAATAATTCTTAGACTAAAAAAGATCGAATACTCACTCATAAGTCATGGGCCTTAGGAAAACAGCCATGAAGCAGCGGATCAATTGGAAGAGAGAAAGGAAACCAGTGTAAACATTAAATGCTTTTGAGTTATTGTTATTCCATTTAATACTACTGATCTAGCAAAGGTAAAAACAATAGATAAAAACTAGAAAAATATGTTTTCTGATATTTATCAAGTAGGCATCACAAACGCCTAACTTAGGACTTTTATAAGTGAAATAAAAAATTAAATACGCAAGGAGCACACGTGGAGAGTCACAACTAGTTGTTACTCATAAGAAAGCTTTCTAGATCAAATAATTTCATTTTGTGGTATTCCCACATCTAGAATACTCCTCTGTAGATACACACTGAGAGCCTCTGACCCTTCACTGCAGCAGGTTCCATCACTCAGTGCTTAGGAAGTGCCTAGTTTCAAGCAGGCTGCTTTGAAAGCCCAGACATTGCCATCTATCCAGCCAGTCAAATTAATCAAACTGAACACTTGAGATGTGTGCACTTCACTGTATGCTAATTAGACACCTCTCTTTTCCATGCATATGCATTTTACACCCCCACAGCAGAAAAGAAAGCCCTGCTGCCAAAGATTAAACGAATGACTAGCTCCCCTTGATTCAAATGGTGTGCACTCCTTTCATTCCTGTTATAATCGCTGTTTACGTACCCACTGGGATCCTTTTTCTTCCAGTTTGCCAAGACACAATCTGCATAAACCAGAATAGGGGGCAGTCCTAGCTTCTCAGATACCTTGCAGTAAGGAACAGCAATATTGCTCGGCAAGACCTAATGAAAACACGATAGTTAGCGTTCACATTTGAAATGTCTCACCCTTTCTTCTGCTTTCTGGGTGTCAAACCATTAACTGTTATACCTAAGGGCACTGTGGAACCAAACAAAGGTCATTTTCTCTTCCTCATTTCGTAACTTAATCCCAGTGCTTGTTAAACCCTTACGTTTTAGATTTGTGATGATGCAGACATAATCTGGGCATGGAGAGAACAAAACAGTAGAGGGCGAAAGGAAACAAAGGATGTATCTTGATTTTCTAATGGCCAGTGAACCATTTGCAGCCATTCGCTCATGCATCCATCCATCTCACAAATATTCGTTAGGCAACTCCTCTGTGCAAGGTACTCATTCGGTTTCCCAAGCTTCACAAAATGCAGTTACAATACTTTTAGAATGTTTTACATTAACTGTAAACTGGATATAAATCTGTCATGTTAGCATAAGAAATATGAGAAAATCTCCAAACCTTCCGGACGTCTCCATCACCTTCACCCCACACATACGCCATGGTGATATACCCCAGAACCAGATGTGCAAGGCGCTGCAACTTGTGTCCTTGGAGGCCGTCAATGCTGAAGGTTGTTAACTGAGAATAAACAGAGAGGTTGACGCAACTCCAAATGCATGCTGTGATAGCTGCAAAACCAAGTTAACACTTTGAAGACGCTAAAACAGAAAACGTCATATTTTTTCAAACCTTCTCAACTTCTGCACGTAGTTGGCCATTCTTAATCAGTTCAGGCAGATTTTTAGCAATGGAAATCCAGGCATCACAAGGGTGAGGTAGCTCCTCCTTGAAAAGAAGAAATAGGACTTTGAGTTACTCGTGGAAGGTATCATAAAATAGTTTTGCCTCCGCGGATGGTCCGTCTTGCCTCTTTCGCAGTGCTGTGCAATGCTGACACTCTCTTACCTGTCGAGTGACACCAGCCCATGCATTGTCATCTGCACACTCAGGGCTCAGGACCTTCTCTGTGCCCTTCTTCTTCCTCTCATCTACTTCTTTTTCAGAGGTCACTTCAAAAGTTTCACTGCAATCTTCCTGACTGTTCCATTCTATTCTTATACCTCCAGTGAGGAATCCTGTGGATTATACCTTTTCACATTAAGTAATTTATTGCTATCTGCTATTATTTTTTCTCTTCTCAGCTAGATTATAAGGTTTTTTAATGGAAGAGAAATGAGATTTATTAAATGTCAGTAGGAGACTAGGCAGTTTTACTCAGTAATTTCTCATTTAGTTATAATAATGGCCCCAAAAGTTGATTGTTATCTCCATGTCATAAATAAGAAAAGCAAGTGTTGGGCAGTTTTTGTAACTTGTTTTGTACATACAGTTTATGGTGATTCAAACATGAGGGTTTCCAGCTTTTAAAAAATCTTGCCCTTTTTACATCTCACTACCTAATGGCAAGGATTTTATCATGCTTTTTATCCTGTTTTTCTTAGCACAGTACTGGACATGTACGAGGTGCTGTATATATACATGTTGATTGCTTCCTTTGGTACTACAGGCTAATTTTTTGCCCAGCAAGTAAAAGTGAAATCCAAATAAAAGAGTGTTAAAAACAAGACAACAGGCCCCAAATGGAGTAACTTAAGTCCCATGTCACCAAATCAAGATAATACTTATGACAGTTTCTGCCTCTCCCAAAATGGAATCTTAAACCAGTCAATTCAGGATTACCTGGCCAACAAGTAGTGCGGTCATCTGCTCACAGACTGCTGCCATTCCCTAAAGGAACATGACCTTGACACCCCAATCCACTTTTTGCTGGTGTAACTTCCGTGTTCCTGCTCTCTTCTGCCTAGAGAAGTCTTTCATTTTTGTGCAGCTCCTGAGACCTCCTTTCTTTCTGCTAGTTGGGATGCTGCCTGATTCATGATTCCCTGAAGGAGGCCAATGACATCTTTAAAATTTACTCAGTTGGGTTTTGTTTTTTAACACGTGTCTCCCTGGATCTTATATTTATAATCACATCTCAAGGGAAAACATAAAAACCAAAGCCCTAGGCCACACCCTGGAATGAGATTCACATCCCTGAACAACTCCCCTAGGCCTTCTTCATTAAGCTGCTTCCAGACATGCTCTTAGCAGCACCAATACTATGGGGATGGAGGACACATCAAGGTGAAACCAAGGTGAGTGAGGCTTTAAGCTTCAAAACCAAGTTAATATTATAAAGAAGCTATAAAACACAAAAACAAATGAAACATAAACTTCAAACATGTTCAGGGGCTGCAGATAATTGGCCAGACTTAATCTGTCAGGGCAGATTTTTAGGAATGAAAGATCCAGGCAGTATATTCACTAGATAGTCACCTTTCTTGTTTGCTCTGAGTTTTTCTCCCTAACCACACAAATACTGTGCTCTGGTGTTTTTAGTAATACAGATACATTTTCTTTGTTGTGTATTTCACTGTGTAGCATGCCCGACTTTTTGATTATTGCTATTTCCCCAAAATAACAGAGATACTTTATTATGTGTCAAGATTAGTGTCTTATTGGACAGAACTTTCAACACATGTAAAATTCAATCAGTAATATCCTTCTGGTTCAGAGGATGCCTAAATGATAGAATATAAATTAATAAAGAGTGACACAGAGGGCCATTCAACTCCTGCTAGATTAGAGAATGTATTTTGCATCTACACGGAATCAGAAGACATATTATTTTCCTTTAGAATAGGAAGCTGATAGATTATAAGAGATGAAATAGACATTTTTGAACACATAATTTCCAGGAAAGATCTTCAGTGAGGAAATAAAAGTAACCTCTTTTTTTTTTTTTTATCCTGTTTTAGGATATTGAATCTAACTTCCTAAGCATCTCAAGTAGCAACATTATTTTTTAAGTAGCTCAGGAAGAGTTTTGTTTTGCTTTAGTTTTCAGGTTTTGCTTTAACCCTTGGAATCTGTTTTAGAGGTCTACATAATTACTGTGATTTTTTTATTTTCCAAAAGAACCAACTTTTTAGGAAAAAAAAAGAATAAATTTGATATGAGGCTTTGCAGTTTCTGAAAAAGTTTTTTTTTGGTACCATTGATAAATACATCCTTGAAACATCCAATCCTGGCACTATGGCACTTGTGTGCTTGTATGAAGGGGAAGTAAGTCTGAATATTATGGATTTGCAAATATAAAGTAAACCAGTGCTTTTAGTAAAAAAATTAAAACATACTTCATTTTCTTCAATTAACTTAATTATGCGAAGAGGAAGATTAGACTGGGGAAAAAAAATTGTTTGAGATTTGCCTGAATTACCCAAGGTAGTTACAGGATGTGATTTCTAAGTACAGTTAGATTGGAATCTCTGAGTAAATTATATATACGCTGCCTTTAAAGGTTCCCTTTAGAGTGTGCACTCATCCATTTGAGCCACAAACCAATAGAGACATCCTGGTATACAGCATTGTCACAACATGTAACCGGTCCCTAGAAATCCTCTCCTGGAGTCTCATGTACCTTGTTAAACCCAAGAGTAGGGAAAAAACCCAACAAAAAATGCCTTGTGATCTCTCCTTCTCTTGAGTGAGGCTGTGTAGCATAATTGATAACAGTTTTAAGATCACAGACTCTGCTGTAAAGAGAGAAGTAAGTCAGAAAGAGAAAAACAAATACCGTATGCTAACACATATATATGGAATCTAAAAAAAAAAAAAAAGGTTCTGAAGAACATAGGGGCAGGACAGGAATAAAGACGCAGACATAGAGGTTGGGCTTGAGAACACGGGGAAGGGTAAGCTGGGACGAAGTGAGAGAGTGGCATGGATATATATACACTACCAAATGTAAACTAGATAGCTAGTGGGAAGCAGCTGCATAGCACAGGGAGATCACCTGTGACCACCTGGAGGGGTGGGATAGGGACGATGGGAGGGAGACGCAAGAGGGAGGAGATATGGGGATATATGTATATGTATAGCTGATTCACTTTGTTATACAGCAGCAACTAACACACCATTGTAAAGCAATTATACTCCAATAAAGATGTTAAAAAAAGAAAAAAAAAGATCACAGACTCTGGAACCAGACTGATTAGGCTCACATCCTATCTCTGCTATCACTAGCTGTGTGAGTTTGGATAATTACTTAAATTCTGCATTCTACATTTCTCATCAGGAAAACAAGATTAATAACATACATACCTTTCAGGATGATTGTAAAGATGGAGTAAGTTAACATTTGTAAATTTCCTAAAAAAATGCGATGTTAAGTGTTTGATGATTACAATATTAATGATAAGATGCTTTTCATGACACTCTTGGGAAGATAACTTAGGAAAATGTAGTTTTAAGGCACACATTCACTCTAATGCCTTGCCCTTTGTAGGCAAAACTTGTGGAAATAAAAAGATAGCTCTAATTCTCTCTAAGCCTTCTGAATCTTAGGCTCAGTAAACACCGAGCAATATTAATACAACACAAAGTTGCTTGGTGGCCCACCTCAAAAACATTATCAAAGCAGGAACACATACTTTATACAATCTAAGGTATATCAGCTGAGAAAGGGGGTTCTTTGACTCATGGGTCATTTATTACTTTTTTTTTTTTTTTCAAAATACCCTCTGAAATGCAATTGCCTTAAACCAACATACTTCTGTAGTCTCCTTAACTCATCACGCTCTGTGCCTGTGTAAGATAAGTAAGAAGTGCTTCTAAGGCTAAGTTTCTAGGTAGAAAATTTTAAGAAAGTTGAGACCCCTTTTTTCAAACTCTGCCTCCAATTTTGGTAATGCTTTATCCACTTGTTCAATAGAAATTACTGAACCAGATTTGTTCTATAGAAGTTAACTTGTCCAGGTAAATCATGATAAGAAAATATTCTTGCCCAGATTTCAGTGCCCTTTCTTACCAATGGATTGGGCAGAGCAAAGCCCACATCTTCATCTATGTGGTATTCTTCAAAGATCTTCCAAGAAGTTTCCACAGGAGATGACTTGCCAGGTGCCATTCTTACAGCCTGCTCCTCTGGTACTTCTCAGTCTCTTGAGTAGTTTCAGATCATCTGTTTATTAGAGAGGCTGTCATAGCCAATGACCACAACTCACCTCACAGGCAGCAAGAAATTACTTCCACTTTTAGAATAGTTTCATTTTCTACTTTCTTTACGTGTAATCTGATGAAAAATAAAACTAAAAAAGTCTCACTATTCATCATACGAAGAAACTGAAAGTTTATATTCTGGCAAACATTTATTACTAGGAACATCTACTGCCTTAAGGAAATCAGAAAGGGCCTGAAACAACAAAAACCATAAAAATAGGTGACCAGAAAGAACATTTTTATTTTATGGGAACATTTGAATCTTTGAATTAAAATAATGAATTTAATCATGGCTAACGTCCTAAACCATCATTTAGTTATTAGTTACTGGCCTTCTTTAAACCCCCAGGGTTCTTGGAACATATTAGTGTCTTGTTTCAGTAGCCATGAAAGAAAATCTCTGGTAGCCAGAGTCAGTGCCTCTGAAATAGAAAAAAAAAAAAAAAAAGAAAGAAAAAAGCAAGCACATGAAGAATTTAGAAACATAGCATCTCTTCACCCCCTAACTCCATTTTTCTTACCCAGTCTTTTCTGTGCATTCACAATGATACTGTTCTTTCTTCTTCATATTCCTAATGAGTCATTTTTAAGGAAGATTTTCCTGCATCTCTACTTCATCTGATCTCTAAGGGACTGATAAAGAAACAGTCCACATTTGGAGACTCTGGAATATGTTCATAGTTGAAAGAAAGGATAAAACACCTTGAAAATGGTTCTTTCAAAATGCAATTAAGATTGCATTTGGGGGCTTCCCTGGTGGCGCAGTGGTTGAGAGTCTGCCTGCCGATGCAGGGGACACGGGTTCGTGCCCCGGTCCGGGAAGATCCCACATACCGCGGAGCGGCTGGGCCCGTGAGCCATGGCCACTGAGCCTGCGCGTCCGGAGCCTGTGCTCCGCACCGGGAGGGGCCGCAGCGGTGAGAGGCCCGCGAACAGCAGGAAAAAAAAAAAAAAAAAGATTGCATTTGGTAAAGATTTTCAGGGTTACTGCAGGTCTGTGGTCACTTACAGGCATCATGTGATCTTATAATCTCATACAAGAAGCTGAAGCAAGAGAAGAAGCCATGTTGTTCCTTATGACGGTCAAAAGGAAAAAAAGGAGTTAGTGTTCAGTATATTAAAAGACAATGCAGTGCTGTCATCCAGCTTGTCAGTACTTAAAATACATTTCAATAGTACATTACATTGGAATGACTACATTATAGAATGTTTTTCACAGTATTCTTCCTTATTACATTATGGCTTTTTTTTTTTTTAAGATGTAGTTTTCCAAGAATAGGTCCTCTTTACAGTAAAGATAGAGAAAACTGAAACTAAAATTACACAGCCAAGAGAACACAATGGTGACTCTTCTTTAAAATGAATTACTCATCCTCCTACACTGTTGGTGGGAATGTAAGTTGGTACAGCTACTGTGGAAACCAGTATGCAGGTTCCTCAGAAGACTAAACATAGAATTACCATATGATTCAGTAATCCCACTTCAGGGCATATATCCAGACCAAAACTCTAATTCAAAAAGATACATGCACCCCTATGTTCATAGAAGCACTATTCACAATAGCCAAGACATGGAAACAACCTAAATGTCCATTGACAGAGGAATGGATAAAGAAGATATGGTACATATATAATGGAATACTACTCGTCAATAAAAAAGAACAAAATAATGCCACTTGCAGCAACATGGATGCAACTAGAGATTATCATACTAAGTGAAGTCAGAAAGAAAAAGAAAAATACTATATGATATCACTTACATGTGGAATCTAAAATATGACACAAATGAACCTATCTACAAAACAGAAACAGACTCACGGACATAGAGAACAGACTTGTGGTTGCCAAGGGAGAGTGGATTGGGGGAGGGATGGAGTGGGAGGTTGGGATTAGCAGATGTAAGCTATTATATGTAGAATGGATAAACAACAAGGTTCTACTGTGTAGCACAGAGAACTATATTCAATATCCTATGATAAACCGTAATGGAAAAGAATATAAAAAATGGGTGTGTGTATATATATATATATATATATATATATATATATATATATATATATATATAAAACTGAATCACTTTGCTGTACAGAAGAAATTAGTACAACATTGTAAACCGACTATAATTCAATAAAAGATAAAAATATTTTTAAAAATCAATGGCTCATGAGGCTAAAACTGCTGAAATCAGGCCCAAGGGAGAAAACAAAAAATATGATGTTGGCCTATCCATATGGAAGCCAAAAATACCAGCAAAATTTTATTTATTTATTTGGATAGATACATGATAGATAGAATTAAATATATCACAGTAGCATGAATATGAGAATAGATATAAATGTTATTAAAATTCTTGCATTTTCTAGAATGATAAATGAGAACTAATTTATAAGGGTTTTGAAAAGTTACAGATGTTTGTTCTAATCTTTACGGTAATCAGTAGGTAAATGCTGTTACAATTATAAGCAATAAGCCAATAGATGGAAAAACTGATTAAGAAGTAAATCTTAATCAATACAAGAGAAGACATAAAAAGAGAAAAATGGATGCTAAACAGAGCTATCACAAAGAAAATAGTTCAATGGTAGATTTAAAATCATGTATATCAATAAATACATCATATGTAACTTGACTAAGCATTCCAATTTAAAACTACAAAGATTGTCAGACTGGGCTTTTAAAAACATCATTTTTATATGTTATTTAAAATATAAAAATCCAAAATATAAGGATGCAGAAAGGTTGAAAAGTAAAATGATAAAAATATACGTCACAGAAAACAAATAAAAATAAGTAGCATAGCTGTGTAAATATTTAGTGTAGACTTTAAGGCAAAAAGTATCATTAGATACTGTATCACTCAGGATTCTCCAGAGAAACAGAACCAGTAAGTAGGAGATATTTCAGATAGATATGACTAGATTATAGATAGATAGACACATATCAGGGTATGGGTTTATTTGATATGATTGTGGGCACTAGGAAGTCTGAAATCCAGAGGGAGAGGCAGAAAACTGGAAAGTCTCTGACAGAATCTCATGTTGCAGTTCACAGGCAGAATTTCTCCTATGTTTTTGCTCTTAAGACCTTTCAACTGATTGGATAAGGCCCACTCAAGTTATTAGGCTTAATCTCCTTTACTCAAAGCTAACTATAGATGTTAGCCATACCTACAAAATACCTTCACTGCAACCTAGATTAGTGTTTAATTGAAGAAGTGGGTACTATAGCCTATGCAAGTTGACATAAAACTAATCATCACAGTGATAAAAGGGGAATACTTTATAACATAAAGCATTCAAGTTACCAGGAAGATATGCCGATTTTAAATTTCTATACATTCAAAAACATAACCTCAAAATGTGTAAAGCAAAATTGATGGAGATAAAACAAGCTAGCCAAAAATCACTGAATATATGTGCAATTAAAAAAACAGAATGAACTTGATCTATTTAAGAAACAGAGGATATCAAACTCGACAATTTCAAGATACATATTATATTCAAGTACACTGGAGCATTTAAAAAAATTGACCATATATGTGCAGGTTCATAAACAAGTCTCAAAAATTTCATAAGATTAAATCATACAGAAAATATTTTTTAACCAAGAAAATATTTTTTAACCAAGACAAATTAAGATAAATAACAAAAATTAACTGAAAAATCCCCATACGTTTGAAAATGAAGAAACATATTTTTACATAACTCACAGGTCAAAAAAACCCTAACAAAATGGAGACTAGAAACTATTTTTGACTTGAATAATGGTTTAAAATGACATAAAATGTCTGGGACACAGCTAATGGCATACTTAGAGGAAACTATATAGTCTACAAGGCATAGATCATTTAAAAGAAAGGCTATGCTTCCACCTCATGATTTTGGAAAAATAAACGCCACATTAAGCTCAAAGAATGTAAAAGGAAGAAAATAATGTAAGAGGAAGTAAATAAGTGAAGACATTAGTGGAATAGAAAAGTATATACCTATATTTGAAAACAAAAATTCTAAGCCCCTAATAAGACTAATAAAGAAAAAATAAAGGAACAAATACCTAATGTCAAGAATGAAAAAGGGCACATCGCTGCAATGCTACAGTAATTACAAATATATTAATATTCCAGTGAGAGTCTGAGCCACTTTTTTGTTGTTGCAAGCTTTAACCAAAAAGAAGTGCAAGGCATTTAGGGTAAATATGTTTTCCTTAATAACTACATTTCCCTAATTTGTCTTTTAAAGAATGCCACACACACCAAATAATTATCAACATTTTAATTCTCAAATATTTCAATAGCATTTTACTAAACAATTTACAAATGTTAACCCATTCCATTCTTGCACACATCCTAGAAGGTATATATGTTATCCTTATTTTCCTTATGATAAATGTAAGACACGTAGAATTTAAGTAATGGTCCAGTCTCACAGTTAGTAAGTGGAAAGACAGGATTTCAGCCTAAGCAGTCTGGTTCAAGAATCATGATCTTAAGATCATTATGATGGGCAGCCTTTCTTAAGAGAAGAGATTAAAAAAGTACTGCTTTTTTTTTTTTCTTTTACTCTTGGGTTTAACAAGGAACATGAGTTTCCAGAAGAGGATTTCTACAAACTAGTTACACATTGTGACAATTCTGTGAATTTTATGCTAGTATATCTTTATTTGTTTATAGTTCAGATAGTCCACACTCTACAGAGCACTTTCAAATTCAGCAAATAGATTTTTAGTCAAAGAACCCAACATAACTGTACTTAGAAATCTCAGCATATTACATAGTAAAAGGAAAGGTGAAAAGCAAAATGCAATAAGAACAAAACAGGGAAAGAGAATAGGAACAAAGCACAAATGTGCTCAGGTCCCATAGTCAGCCTTCCACCTCTGTGGTTCTACATCTGCAGATACAACCAACCAACCAACCAACATAGTTTAGTATTGTATGTATTTACTGAAAAAAAATCTGTGTATAAGTGGACCTGTGCAGTTCAAACCTGTGTTGTTTACAGGAAAAGAAAACTACAGGACAATATTCTTGATTGAATATAGGTGCAGAAATCCTCAACAAAATACAAGCAAATCAAATTCAACAGCACATTAAAAATATTATAAACCATGACCAAGTGGGATTTATCCCAGGGATGCAAGGATGGTTTAATATATGAAATAAGCTAACATGATACACCACATTAAGAGAATGAAGAACAAAAATCGAATGATCAACTGAACTGATGCAGAAAAATAATCTGACAAACTTCAACACGTATTTCATTATAAAAAGACACAGCAAATTAGGAATTTCAGGAAATTATCTCAACAAAATAAAGGCATTGGTGAAAAGCTCACTGATGACATTATAGTCAATGGTATAAAACTGAAAGTACTTCCTCTAAGATCAAGAGCAAGGCAAAGTTGCCCACACTTGCCCCTGCTATTCAGCATAGTACCAGAAGTCTAAGCCAGAGCAACTAGTTAAGAAAAAGATAAAAGGCATCCAAATAAGATATAAGGAAGCAAAATTATTTTTGCTCACAGATGACATGATCTTATACATAGAAAACCCTACAGATTACACACACACAAACACACACACACAAATCTGTCAGAAATAATAAATGAATTGACCAAAGTTTCACAATATGAAATCAATATACAAAAAATCAGCTGAACTTCTATATATTCATAGAGAACAATCTAAAAAGGAAATTAAGAAAATAGTTTCATTTTTAATACAGCAAAGAGAATAAAATACATAGAAATGAACTTAACTAGGGAGGTGAAAGTCTTATACATTGAAAACTACAAACATTGCTGTAGAGATTTTTAAAAGACACTAATGGAAAGATGTCCTGTTTTCATGATTGGAAGACTTAATATTACTAAAATGTCTATAATACCCAAGCAATCTACAGATCCAGTGCAATCTCTACAAAAATTTCAATAGCAGTTTTTACAGAAACAGAAAAAAGCCCAACCCTAACATTTGTATGCAACCACAAAGGAATAGCCAAGAATGTTCTTGAAAAAGAAAAACAATTCTGGAGGCCTCACATTTCCTGATTTCAAAACATATTACAAAGCTACAGTAATTAAAACAGTATGGTCCTGACCTAAAGATAGACTTGTAGAGCAATAGAATGGAAGAAATAGCCTAGAAATAAATCCACACATATCACCTGATCTTTATAAGGATGCCAAAAATACAGAATGAGGAAAGGAAAACCTCTTCAACAAATGGTGTTTTGAAAACTGGATATCCACATGCAAAAGAATGAAATCCGGTGCTTATTTTACATTTTCTGTATCTATTCATCCACTGATGGACGTTTAGTTTGTTTCTGTCTCTAGTTATTGTGAATAATGCTGCAAAGAACATGGGTGTGCATGTTCATGGGACACCCTGATTTCCATTCTTTTGGCTAAATGCATGGAAGTGGGATTGCTAGATCATATAGTATTTTTTTAATTTTTTGAGCCACCTCCATACTATTTTCCATAGTAGTGGCTGCCCCAGTTTACATTCCCACCAACAGTTCTCAAGCAGCTAATTAGCAGCTAATTCTCCAATGTTGAACCTCTAAAGACACAAGACATAGGTACAAACCTCTCCTGGATGATCCACAAGTTTACAGACTGAATTAAACCCATTCCAGGCAATCTACAGTCACAGGAACTAGAAACGAAACATTGTTTCTGTGTTTTGTGTCTGTTTCATGATATTATTGTAACAGCTCACTGATACATACACTATGACCCATCAAGTTAATTTCTTTGTACTTTCCCAAGAGAAATGCATGTAAATATCCAGCAAAAGGCATGAATTAGAATGTCTACAGTGTCACTAGTTTCCATAGGAAACTACCCAAAAGTCCATAAATAGATAAATGGACAAATAAATGTTGAGCAAAAGATGCCAGATACAAAATGATAGATACATCATCGTCACATTACAAATGTAGCAACATAAGAAAAACTAATATATAGTGATAGAAGTGAAATAATGCTTACTTCTGAGGATAATGAATAGAAGTGAGCATTATAGTGGGATTCTAGGGGTGATGGTAATGTTCTATTTCTTTCTCTGAGCTCTTTTTTACAGCTAAGCTTTGTGAATAAAAACTGATTGATAGTGATGTCAGCATAATGGCAGAGTGAGTCACTCATTTTTCTCTCTCCTTTGATTTACAGCTAAGTAAACATCCATAACCAAACCTAAGTACCTCTGTACATTACACCAGGAGGCCAAGGAAGTGTCAACTCATCTGTGCATCTGAAAGTGGGAAGACAGGACTTCAGTGGTGGCTGCAGAACCAAGGGAGCTGGTGAGCCTGCCCCACCCCCACTTGCCATGATCAGAGGAAAAAGGAAGCCTATAGAGAGCAAAACTGGGCAGATACCCACAGCCAACAGAGAATTTAGAGAATCTGTGGAGGTCCAGGTTGCCTGGACAGTGGGACCTGGCACACCATCAGAGTGGGATAGAAATGAAATTTTTTTTTTTTTTTTTTTTAACCGTACGCCGGCCTCTCGCTGTTGTGGCCTCTCCCGCTGCGGAGCACAGGCTTCCAGACGCGCAGGCTCAGCGTCCATGGCTCACGGGCCCAGCCGCTCCGCGGCATGTGGGATCTTCCCGGGCCGGGGCACGAACCCCTGCATCGGCAGGCGGACTCTCAATCACTGCGCCACCAGGGAAGCCCTAGAAATGAATTTTGAGGCCGAAGAGGTGGAGGAGCCCTCCAAGTGTGTCCCTGCTCCAGAGTGCCACTGCAAGGAGTGGGTTTGGGGGAGCATCAGAGGTGACCACTCCTGACTGAGGAGGTGTAAGGTGAAAGTAGTGCTGCCCAGTAGTGTGAGTTGCAGCTGCAGGGGCCTGTTTCTCTCCAGCAGCACCCAGATTTCTGATGAGGGGCCTCTGTGACTGGTGGGGGGGAGAAGAGAGAGGAGGGGGCACACAGGAATATCAATGGGCATTGATATTCCTGAACAGATTTCCTGCTGTCCACTTTGAGATTTCAGCAGGGGGCACACCCACAAATTGCCCCAATTGAAGTTCAAGCATCTCCAGAGCCTGAGGTGCTAGCCCAAACCTTCTCCCACTCTGATGACAGCTCCTTTTGCACAATCCCCAGTGCATCCCAGAGACAGCTCCTGTAGGAGGAACCACAAACTTGAGCTGTAGTGCCACCTCCTGGAATAAATAAATAGAGTTCTAATTGCCAGTTTGTTGAATCTTGAGAAGCAAAGTAAACGTAAATTCTTAATTAAGGAAGGTGTCAGGCTACATCAAATGAGAAAGTACAAGCTCATATCATCACACGCTATGAAAAATCAAGGAAATATGGTGTTACAAAAACAAATTAATAATTCTCCAGCAACTGAACTCAAAGACAATGGAATACTGTGATCTAACTGATAAAGAATTGAAAATAGATGTCAAGAAGAAATTCAATGAGTTGCAAGAAAATTTAGAAAAACAACGTATTGAACTTAGGAATAAAGTTAATGAAGAGAAGGAGTTATTTACTAAAAATTAAAATTATGAAAGAGGACGAAATGGAAATTCTCAAGCTGAAGAATTCAATAAATGAGATGAAGAATGCGATAGAGAGCATAGGTAACAGGGCAGATGACATGGAAGACGGAATAAGTAACTGGAAGAATAGAAATATAGAAATAATTCAGTTAGAAGAGGGTAGAGAACTTAGAGTTTTTAAAAAGTGAAGAAACCCTATGAGAGCTGTTGGATCCAGTCAGAAAGGCAGATATAAAAATAACTGGTGTACCAGAAGGAAAAAAAAGGGAGAAGGGGGCAAATAGTTTATTTAAAGAAAGAAGAGCTGAAAACTCCCCAAATTTGAAATAGGAATTGGACATACAAGTCCATGAAGCTAATAAAACACCCTATTATATCAATGCAAAAAGCCCTTCTCTAAGACTTATTGTATGAAACGGTCAAAAATCAATGATAAACAACCTTAAGTGCAGAAGAAAAGTAAGCAACTTACAAAGAAACGCCAGTCAGGCTCTAAGCAGATTTCTCAGCAGAAACTACAGACCAGGAGAGAGTGGAATGACATATTCAAAGGGCTGAAATATAAAAATTGCCAGTCAATGTGTTCAGCAAATTTGTCCTTCAGATATGAAGAAGAAATAAAGGCTTTCCCAGACAAATAAAAGCTGAGAAAGTTCATCACCATTAGGCTGGCCTTGCAAGAAGTGCTACAAGTAGTTCAAGCTTAAATAAAAAGATGCTACTCAGTAACAAAAAGCATGTGAAAGTACACAACACTCATTCATCTATTTTTCGCCTTTTGAGACTCTAAATCTCAAAAATAAAGAGACTTAGAAAATGTAACTCTGTATTAAAATGGTGTGTCAACCACTTAACTATAGTATAAGGGTTAAAGGAAAAAAGTATTTAAAATAGGTATAGCTACTATAATTTGTTAAATAAAAAATAAATTGTGACATCAAAATATAAAAGGAAAGGAGTAAAAGGGTGGAGCCTTTATGGGTGAACAAAGATATGTTGCTATCAGCATAAAATGGACTGTCTTATCTATGAGGTGTTTTATGTAAGCCTCCTGGTAACCACAAAGCAAAAATCTAGAGTGGATTCACGGAACATTAAAAAAAAGGGGAGACTGATCATATCACCAGATGCAATACTTTCTCTGTTTCTTTGAAGACCTTATGGATAATTTCTTTCTCTCCTTTCTTCCTTCAGCTCTGCAGATTGTCTTTCTTTCACTTAAGCTTCTTTTTTGTCTTGGTCTCTTTTTGTCATAATCAATGCTTTCCTCAGATGTCTTGTCATTCCTAAATGTCTGCTTGTGATCAAAAATGAGTCATTACAAATCTGATTGGAAGCTCTGTTCACATAGTTGAAGCTTGCTAATTTGACACCTCACCATGGAGTAATTTTTCTGGATACTTTCACTGGATAACCTCAGAAGTCTCTGTCTTAACATCTTTTCTCTTGGACTGTAAGGTTAACAAAAGAACATTCTTTTCCTATCTCACTTGAAAAGTAGATCTGGATGTAGTGTAGGGGAATAAGACATTTTTAAACTTAATTTCTGTGTTTTCGATATGATACTCTAGTCTTCAAGGGTCCCTGAGTCCTGAGAATCCTCATTTTCCCCTCCCAGAGAATGGTTCTCCAAGTGTTCATTTAGACCAAACAAGGGGCGTGTGTGTGTGTGTGTGTGTGTGTGTGTGTTGGTTGGAGGAGAGGGTATAACTACTTTTAAAACAGGTTCTCAAACAATCTTCTATTTTTAGTTCCACGTTTACTTCTACTTCCAACGTAATAAATGTTATCAAATCCCTTAACATTTCATGGTTCTCCAAGTTGTTTGACTGCTTCTACAGGCTCCTGATGCAAATTTTTGTATTTACTAAATCATTCATCTAGTTTTCACCTTTCAAATTTTGCTGTTTTTGTCTTCATCTTGGTGTTTTGTCCTTGCGAGGTTTTTGCTTTTATATAAATACCTTTGTCATCAAGAACATGAAAACACATCTACAGAATGGCAGAAAAAATATATATACATACATATACAGAATATACAAAAAACTTGCAATTAACAACAAAAAACTCTACTAAAAATGTGTAAAGGACTTGAATAGACAATTTTCCAAAGAAGATATCAAAATGCCTAAGTATGCACATGAAAAGAAGCTCAGCATCTTACTCATTAGGGAAATGCTACTCAGAACCATATGAGGTACCAATTCACATCCACCAGAACAGCTATAATAAAAGAATAAAAGAAGCACGTGTTGGCCAGATTGGAACCCTCATACATTGCCACTGAGGATGTAAAATGGTTTGGCCACTGGAAAAGAGTTTGGGTGTTCCTGAAAAAGGTAAACATGGAATTACCATATGACCCAGCAATTTCACTCCTAGGTATATACCCCAAAGAATTAAAAACAGGTCCTCAAACATATACATATAAACACATATTCATAGCAGCATTATTCTCAATAGCCAGAAGGTAGAAACAGTTCAAATGCCTATCAACGGACAAATGGATCAACAAATTATGGCATATATATGTGGTATAAGTGGAGCATTAATTAGTCATAAAAAATAAATGAAATTCTGATACATGCTATAAAGTGGGTGAACCTCTAAACATTATGCTAAGTGAAAGAAACCAGACACAAAAGGTATTCTTAATTCTATTTTTATTACTTATCTAGAATAATTTTCTTTATAGAAACAAAATGCAGATTAGTGGTTGCCAGGTGCTGGTGGGAGGATGAAATGGGATGAGATTGTTTAATGGACATGGGGTTTTGTTTCTGGAGTGATGGAAAGGTTTTGGAACTTCATAGAAGTAGTGCTTGCACAACATTGTGAATGTCCTAGATGCCACAGAATTGTTCACTTAGAAATGATTTTATGTTATGTGAATTCCACCTTCATAAATAAAAAACAACAATTGAGTGTACAATTAGCCTCACATCTGTACAGCAGTCAGAACACTACTCTGAACTGGAACTGTAAGTAACAGATAGACCACATTTTATTGGTGTGATTTAATGATTGGTACATATTTTCAAGTGTCTATTCCTTTTTATCAGTAGCTACATTATTCTTATGTTGCAACAGTATGACATCAACAATGAATCCTTTTAATCAGGAAAATTATATTTTGGAAATAAGTTGGTATAACTGTGTCACGAAAGTGTGCTGCATTTTGTCAAATGCTGTTTTTGCATCTCTGACAGGCTCGTGTGGCTCTTTTCTTTCTTTCTGTTAATGTGGTGTACTACACTGATTGCTTTTGTATGCTGAACTTCATGATGGAATTCATATTTGCTACAAACTCTATAGGAAACAAACCAATAGAATATTTCTTTTAGTATCTGTCGTGGTCCAAGCGCAGGTTGGAAGAAGAATTTCCGGACACGAAGTATTTTAGAAAAAAGTGAGTTTATTGAGTACAAAGAGCAGAGTTAGTGAGGGGCGCTGCGAATCCAGCGGGCCCACTTCCTGATAGACCAGGGAGAGCCGACCCCCTTTGTGGGCTAGTAGCCAACTTTTATAGCCTCAAGACAAAGAAAATTCCTGCTGGCAGGATGGCATTAGGTGATTGGTCAGGATGCTTCAAGGTTACTGCATGGTGATTATTTTGCCTAATATGGAGTCGGGGGGCTGTCCGGTTTAGGTCAGGAGAGCCCATGGCAACAGTTGCTATGGGGGCTCCGTTAATTCCGGGATTTTTGTCCTGTGTCCTTGATGTAGGGTGTCCTTGATGTAGGGCTCCACATTCCCCCCTCTTTTTATTTATGGGCCAAATCTTTGTCCACTTCACACCCTGCTCATGACTATCTGCCTATCCCCATCTCGGGTCATAGGGACCCAGGTCACTGCGGAAAGGGGCGATGACCGTTCCTAGCTTCTTCCTGCTGGACGGGGCATCGTGGAGCCCTGGGTCCCTATGCCCGCTCTCTGTCAGGGTGTATTTACAGAGGGAGATGAGAGCCCGTGGAATGGTAAGGCAGCTTGTTCCAACGTAGTCCCTGTGCCAACTGGCTGGTATCCTTGTTGTAGCACCATCTGGAATTGAATCTTTTGAACCTGCCGGGAGACGAACTTAGATAATGTGTTAATAATGCAGGAGCCAAGCAACACAACAAAGGCTATCAGGATTAATGGTCCCAACAAGGGTGATAGCCACGTCCGTATCTGGATCCCCAGAGAGGCGAGGAGGCTGGAAAGCCAGCTGGGGCCCCGTCCTGCTCTCTCTTTTAAATCTTCTATTAATTTGATGTTTTTCTTTAGAATCTGAACGTCTTCTTCAGTGTGGGCGGAGGTATTAATATAGAAGCAGCATGTCTCATTTAGTAGGGCACAGACACCCCCCGTCTCAGCTGTTACAACATTAAGGGCCCTCCTATTTTGTAAAACCCCCTCGGCCAGAGAGCCTAGGGCTGACTGCTGTTCCTCGGTGGCTGCTACCGCTGCCTTCCAAGGTTCCTGGGCCATGATGGTGAGATGGAGAACGCTCCTCTAAGGGGTATGCCTGCAAACCAGAAGAGCCCTCTGAAGACACTGTGTATTATTTCGGGGCCGATCAAGAATTGAGTTATCGTAAGCATGTCCCCGCCAATCAGCAGTTCGTTTTTGTCTCTCCTGGACAGGTCTTAAGGCCTCCTCGAGGAAGGACGCAAGGTTGGGAATGCCTCCTGAGGAAGCTAAATCCTTTGTAGTCTCAATGGTAGCCTCTGGGGCCACAGCAATAATTGTGCAGAAGCCCCTCCAAACTGTGGGAAGATCCAGATAGACCCCGTTACCGCATAGAGATGAAAATCCGGTGCCCCTCAAGGATACCCCCGTGTGGGTCCCCAGATCCAGGCCCTGACCTTTTGGGAGTTTTCCTCTGGAAATAGACTGGGGTCCCATGACCTAGGATTATATTAGGAAGGCCGAGCTTCGAGGAAGTAATCATCTACACGTAAAGGGGAGATTCCGGGCTCTGACTGATGATGGGTGTGACGGGGGAACTGGCATAACAAATTTCTGAATATTAGTTGAATTATGTTGTATTTTGGAGGAGAGTCTTGTCGGAGGTTAAACTAAGTAAGTGTCCGGTGGTCACACCAATTCCCACATATTTAGTTCCCAGGGCCGAGCTGTTTATGGGGATGTGGTCCTCATTAACATATTTCTTAGTCGCAGCATTTTTCCTCGAATTTCCCCAGTGCAAAGTGAAATTATCATCATGTACATCATATTCACCCTCCTTTGACCAGGGACCCCACTCCAGGCTAGTCTGATTAAAATTGAGGGCATAGTTACAAAGAGAGTCATTTAGCCAGCCCAGAATGGATCCCCATCCATACAGGTTGGAGACAGTCCTTTAAATTATGTCTTTTCCAGTATGCATAATCCCCATTGTAGGTCGTGGGTATCTGATCTTCATCTGAAAATAGATTACTGAGATTAGCTTTAGAAAAGAATATCCTTTAATAATTGAATTCAACTTTTTAGCAACATAACATAACAGCAAGGAACTATCTGGGAGGTGAGTCTTGGTAACACAGACCTTAAATAACAAAACCAGAATTTAATATTCAGTGAAATGTAATTTTTTTTTTCATTGTGAGGGCATTAACCCTGCAGCCAGGGAAGCCTTATCCCATCAGATACAAAAAATGAGCTTTGTCAGGGAGCCAGAAAAAGCCAAGTGGCCGTCTTGGATTTCCCATAGCCCCGACTCTTAGATTTACAGCTATTGTTTACCCATTTTTAACTCCCTGATTTAGGAGTAGACTGTTGTCATGTTTTAAGGACATCAGGATGGCAAAAGTCTGGCAATGAGGGGTTAATTTTTGTAAAAGCAGAATGAACTTTATCTACATGCGCCATAATCTTCATAGATCATTGTGAAATACTACTTATTTACTCAACCAAAGTAACAAAAGGATTTTAAAAGCAAATATAAATCACTTAAATGCAAGGTAATTCACACAGTCTGTTATCCAAAGCAGCATTCCAAGAAAAGTTTGTTCTTTTACCAGAGAGACAGAACCAAATTCCCGTCTGGAACCAGCTTACTGTTAATAACAAAATTTATTTACCTAATTAATTTTAATTCAATCTTAGAAATTCCTTTCTATAAATCTTGAAGAGGTAGTATTTTTGCAAAGGCAGTTCAACATCTTAAGAAAACTTGTACCATGTATAAAACTCTTTTCTCGGGGTCCATTTTCCACAAATCTGTTTTATCACTTTCTGTATCCATCACTTCATTTTCCCATTCAGAAACAGCCACATGTAGGTCAGTCCTACTTCCTTTTTCCTTAATAAAATGCAATTCCATTCCTCATACCTTTTTCACTAAAAACATGCATCCTACTTTCCTACTTAAGCAACCATGAACTGTCCTTTATATCAGCACTCTGTAGATTGGTAAACATACATCCAAATAAGTTTTGAAGAATGTGCTTTGTTATAGAAAATATCTCAGTGTGGCACCAAGCACGTTTTTTTAATAGTTCCAAACCTTTTGTTCCTCTGTATAAAGGAAGCCAATGTTCAGTAATTAATGTTTCAGTATCTTATTTTATTTGGAAATGGACTAGTTATTTAATAAACTTCCATCCTCTAACTTAATTTAGCACAACTCTAAATGTTTTAAGTTGTCGAATATCTGGAGAGATTATTCTTAAGTAGACATTCCTAAAACATAATTATTCCTAAAAAGTTCACCCAAAGCTCTTATCTCATTTGTATTTTCTTTTCTTAAAAGTTTCTTCACATTGAGTTATTTTTATTGCGGACAAATTTGACAAATATAAAAAGATCTTTTTTAGTTTATATGAAACCTAGGCACAATAAAAGTATTATACTTAATGCTGATGGCTCGAAAGACATGTCTATATTAATTAGATCAAGAAATGTAAACATTAACATAGGTATTAATTTAATATTGAATATTTCCCAGTTCACGTGAATCTGAAATTTATTTAGCTTAATTTTCCTTGTATTTAGAACTTTTTGATTTGTAAGCGCTTACTTTTCTGTTAAACCAGTTAAATAGAGCTCATTTACAAATTAACCTCAGCAGTATTATCCAAAGACAAAGACACATACTGAGACATAAACATATATCCAGGCCGTCAGATCTCATAGTTTCCACTTGAGATTTAAAATGTCTCTTTGCCTTTTTTTTTTTTTCCCTTGGCTTGAAGTTCTACTAATTAATCCAAGGCTGAAGTCTCAGGCAAAGGGGGCTGTGTTTGTAGCTCAAGGACATGGTAAGAGTTAACTTCAAGCCTTCTCCTAGGCATATTTTTGTTCTCTCAGGGTCAGAATTCTGAAAAAGATATTTCAACAAGCTAGCTCTCTCTAATTGCATATGCAAAAAGAACCAGTTTTGCAATTTCAAAAAAATTTTTATCTTAACCAATTTTCTCTGGAGTCTAAAGAATATTGTGGCCATCCTGACCTGAAGGAACCTAACTTGTTTTGCATTTGGGAAACATCAGACATGGGGAAGGGAACATGGACTC